>NC_056439.1:2871519-2932593 GCF_018296145.1 Oncorhynchus tshawytscha
AGCACAGATGTAGGGAGCTGTAGCAGTTTGGTGGGCTCCCTCCCTCCCTCCCTCCCTCCTCCCCCTCCCTCCCTCCCTCCCTCCCCCTCCCTCCCTCCCTCCCTCCCTCCCTCCCTCCCTCCCTCCCTCCCTCAATAAAACAATAATAAAAACAGGGCTTCTAACCAAGTACCAAGTCATAATTCTGCAAAGACCGGTGATAAATTAGAACAACTTGTCAAGGTTGTCACCGGGGTAAATTAGCAGGAGACTCGTGTGAACCGCAAAACTGCTGCTTCATTTGCCAATTTCAGCTTTGTCGAGGCGGCTATTAACATGCAGATTTCCTGAATTGTTTATTAGGCCGGCTGAAGCTGGAGTGGCTATTTTAAACGCTGATTTACTTTACGACTCAGCACAGAGGTAGAAGGTAAAGCAGGCTATGTGTTTGAGGCTGGCTGGCTGGCTAGCTGGATGGACAGCTGGCTGGCTGGAAGGCTGGCTGGCTTGGCAGTGTGACACACATCAGGGAGCAGGTTGACTTTCCAGATGTAGGAAGACGTGATTAAAGATATCAGTTTTAGATAGTGACATTTAGCCTATCACAGAGTCACTATATTCAAACATACCAAATACTAACACATGTAGCTAGCTCTACATCAAATGCATAAGCTACACGTGGAGATGAAACGCGCACGATGTCTCTGATGTATTGAATTTCGATCCCACTGGGGTCTTTGTCAGGACAGGTCAAGAAAGGTCTGGTCTGATGTATTAAAAAACATAGAGGCTAATACAGTCCCTGGTATTTTGTGTATTCTCTTTCCTCAGCTGCAAGACGAAGCTGTACCTGGAGAACCTTCCCAACACCAGCATCATCATCCCCTTCCACAATGAGGGCTGGTCGTCCCTGCTGAGGACCATCCACAGCATCTCCTACCGCACCCCAGACCATCTCATCGCTGAGATCATACTGGTGGACGACTACAGTGACAGAGGTAGGACACCTCGTTAACTGTTACGCTCCTGTTTGTGTTGGTGGTCAGGGTTCTTACACCACACCCTGCTCAGTGACTGTGGTAGGACCCTGGTTAAACTACAGTTATTAGAGTATGGTGCTGGTAGGACCCTGGTTAAACTACAGTTATTACAGTATGGTGCTGGTAGGACCCTGGTTATACTACAGTTATTACAGTATGGTGCTGGTAGGACCCTGGTTAAACTACAGTTATTACAGTATGGTGCTGGTAGGACCCTGGTTAAACTACAGTTATTACAGTATAGAGGTCGACCGATTTATGATTTTTCAACGCCGATACCGATAGAGATTATTGGGGGACCAAATACCGATTAATCGGCCGATTAAAATAAATGTATTTGTAATAATGACAATTACAACAATACTGAATTAACACTTATTTTAACTTAATATAATACATCAATAAAATCAATTTAGCCTCAAGTATGAAACATGTTCAATTTGGTTTAAATAATGCAAAAACAAAGTGTTGGAGAAAAACGTAAAAGTGCAATATGTGCTATGTAAGAAAGCTAACGTTTCAGTTCCTTGCTCAGAACATGAGAACATATGAAAGCTGGTGGTTCCTTTTAACATGAGTCTTCAATATTCCCAGGTAAGAAGTTTTAGGTTGTAGTTATTATAGGACTATTTCCCTCTATACCATTTGTATTTCATTAACCTTTGACTATTGGATGTTCTTATAGGCACTTTAGTATTGCCAGTGTAACAGTATAGCCTCCGTCCCTCTCCTCGCTGGGCTCGAACCAGCCACACAACGACAACAGCCACCACATCGAAGCAGCGTTACCCATGCAGAGCAGGGGAAACAACCACCCCAAGGCTCAGAGCGAGTTAAGTTTGAAACGCTATTAGCGCTCGCTAATTAGCCAGCCATTTCACTTCGGTCACACCAGCCTCATCTCGGGAGTTGATAGGTTTGAAGTCATAAACAGCGCAATGCTTGATGCACAACGAAGAGCTGCTGGCAAAACGCACTGCAAAACGCACTGCTGTTTGAATGAATGTTTACGTGCCTACTTCTGCCTACCACGGCTCAGTCAGATACTTAGATACTTGTATGCTTGTATGCTCAGTCAGATTATATGCAACACAGGACACACTAGATAATATCTAATAGTATCATCAACTAGTGATTATGATTTATTGTTTTTAATAAGATAAGTTTAATGCTAGCTAGCAACTTACCTTGGCTTACTGCATTTGCGTAACAGGCAGTCTCCTTGTGGAGTGCAACGAGAGAGAGGCAGGTCGTTATTGTGTTGGACTAGAAGGGTTGCAAGATTGGATCCTCCGAGCTGACAAGGTGAAAATCTGTCATTCTGCCCCTGAATGAGGCATTTAACCCACCGTTCCTAGGCCGTCTTTGAAAATAAGAATGTGTTCTTAACTGACTTGCCTAGTTAAATAAAGGATAAATAAAGGTGTAAAAAAAACACAAAAAACGGCAAATCGGTGCCCAAAAATACAGATTTCCGATTGTTATGAAAACTTGAAATCGGCCCTAATTAATCGGTCGACCTCTATTACAGTATGGTGCTCTATGTATCAGGTAGGACCCCAGACCATCCCTGATTAAATAAAATAAAATGAAATTGTATTGGTCACATACACATACTGTATTTAGCAGACGCTATTGTGGGTGTAGCGAAATGCTTGTGTTCCTAGCTCCAACAGTATGGCGTTGGTGGGTATGGGGCACTGCACTAGTTCCATTACCCCTACCAACTAATAGAATCTCACTTTGATTCATCTCTGTTAGTGTATGTTTTTGGTGTCCACAACCCTGGATGTTGCCTCTGGGGGTCTTTGCCTTGAGGATAACCCTGTGTGTGAAGCTAGTGTGAGCCATACTCATTTGTGTCAACCTCTCATCCGTCTATGGTCAGGTAGTTTGGTTTGGGAGGAGTTGGGTTTTGCTCGCCAGCCAGCTGGTTGCCCTGTTGGCCGTTGCCCTCTTTCTCTCCTGTGGTTCTGTGGATGTTGTGCAGAGAAACAGATTCACTTCCTATAGTGGTGTGGCTGCTTGCCTCAGGGGGAGGGAGATAGAACGTATGCATTCAGTAGCCAGACCACTGTGGCCGGACAGGGTCAGTCAATGTGTACTGTATGCTCCCCCGCAGTGTTGAGACAATCCACTGGAACTCTCAGTCCACTGGCCTTCCGAGACAGACACACACCCTTCCGAGACAGACACACACACACACACACACACGCACACACACACAGAGAAGACTCACCACACCACCGGGCTTAGCCCGGATCATTCCACATTCCGTATTCCGCCTCTGGAAGCCCATGCATATATTCACATAATTGAGGTATTTTTATATTGTTTTAGCGGGCAAAGAGCAACAGCACAAACAACCTCTTGGTGGATGGACTTTAGAGTGTGTGTTCTTCATTTGCATCAGGGGATGATTCAGCCTATTGGGGAATTCACTGGTTGTTTAAAGGAGCGATGCGCAGTTGCTACATCCATTTTGGACATGGAATTCATTCTTGAAGAAGTATGTCTTGTACATAAATGGCTGATGAGTTTAGTTCAACTGTCGTATCCCATCAGAACCCAAAATATCAGCTTGTTTCACTCCAATGTTTGTAAACAACCGAAATGTAAACAAACACAGTATAGGCTCAAAACATGGTCAAAACTCATTTTGATATCATGGATGGTCAATCCTGGCATTTAGCTCTGTTTATGAATTTGAAAGTGGTTACATTTCTCCAGCCCCATCCCCCAGCTTTTTACCAAAAACAGTGATGGGGTGCCAGCTTTGTTGTCGTTTCAACTGCTGAGTTCCCCTATGACGTAGGTAACGTTTATGTTAAAGCTGTGCACTTTCATATTTTGAGTCCTTGGTCCACAGTTCATCCATGTAACCACTCTCTGTTGGTTGCTGTAGGCCTGTCTGTTCTGTTTACATACTGAGTCAGGTGAATGTGTGGAAATGGGTGTGTGTGTGTGTGTGTGTGTGGGATCAGTGTTAGAGCTGGCAGATTCTCAGTGAGTTGAGGCTCTCTGGGACCATAGTCCTCACGGTGGGACACCAGATGGGCACAGCTGCTGCTCTACCCTACAGCTGAATCTATCCCCCAGGTGTGTGTGTGTGTGTGTGTGTGTGTGTGTGTGTGTGTGTGTGTGTGTGTGTGTGTGTGTGTGTGTGTGTGTGTGTGTGTGTGTGTGTGTGTGTGTGTGTGTGTGTGTGTGTGTGTGTGTGTGTGTGTGTGTATATGTGTGCCTGCCAGCGTTTGATGTGCTAATGTTATTGTCACTGGCCATATTATATTGTTTAATTATTCTCCCATCTTACAACCACACTTCAATAGCACCTAAACTGGTCAGCTGTGTAATTCATGCCAGATATCCTGGCTACACATCCCAGGACTGCGTTCACCCCCATCATGTTCTGGTGTGTCACACAGAGGAGCTAGGCACATTCTGGTGTGTTGCACACAGCAGCTAGGCAGAGTGGCCTCTTTGTGCCTGTGGAGGACAATTCTCCAGCGGAAATATCTATGAACAGATTTTTCACCTGAAGCGAAAATAACAATAAGCTCTGCTGACAAAATAGCTACATTTGAAACCAAACCTTCTGAGAAATAATTTGGCAATGTATAATTATGAGTCATAATGATAATAACTCTCCATCTGTTGCTTGAATGATAAATAATGAAATCAACCTTTATTGTCTGATGCTACATTCATAACCCTCTGGCACGGTTGTAATTCCCAGTTGTGAAGTCATAAATACCAGTTGGATGCAGTCACGTGCTTTGTACTCGTTGAGAAACACTGATTGGCTAAAGGCCAACACGCTGCATCACCCATAAACTAAAAGTACAGCTACCATGCTTGTAAACAAATTATAATGCTCAAAAAACATATTAATAGATTGCTTTTTATAAACAATGTTTTTTTGTTGTATTTGCCTGCCAAAAATGCAGTTATCGAGGTTATTTCCTTACTAGGTGACATCAGAGGTCAGCATGTGGGAGAAGTTGGAGCTCAAGGATGATAGACAAGCTTCCCACTAGTAATTACCAGTTGGAGGGGCGTTCAAGTGGATCTTTCCCAGCTGAATGTGGTAAATACCACCTTCCCACTTTTTGTGAACACAGCATTAGTCACCTACTGTACCTGTGAACATATCCTATCTATTAAGTGTCAGTGGAAAACTATGATTATGTTGCATAAGTATACCAATCAGTTGGCTACATAGTTTATATGGATGGGCATTAGAAATTATTTCACTATTCAAATAATATGAAGGTGGAGTGGGACCAGGGGACTTATCTAGGACGGAGAGTGCACCAGAGGAGGGGGGGTCTGCAGCGGTGCGGAGGCCACCAGAGGCGAGAGACGGTGATGAGGCCAACGGAGCAGCGCCTGGGGAGGGGTGCTCAATGGTGGCAGTGCAGCGGGAGGATTGTAGTGCAGTGGGAGGTGAGATACTAGTGGATCTGGAATTCAGTGAGGCCTTTGGGGATACGTGTTTACATTTTGTGAACTTAAACGTCCGAAGCCTACTACCGAAGATAGATGAGATATGTCTGTTGGTTCGCAAATCAGAGGTGGGTGTCTTATGTTTCACAGAGACAGAAAGGATCGGAATTGGAATTTGGGGGGGGGTGTATGTGCGTTTGTAAGATCGGACATTGCTTATAACGACAGATCGGATTTAAGCGTTGCTCTGGAGATTGTCAGGCTGG
This sequence comes from Oncorhynchus tshawytscha, assembly GCF_018296145.1. Taxonomy (NCBI): domain Eukaryota; kingdom Metazoa; phylum Chordata; class Actinopteri; order Salmoniformes; family Salmonidae; genus Oncorhynchus; species Oncorhynchus tshawytscha. The sequence continues at coordinate 2,877,251 of NC_056439.1, forward strand.
ATATCTGCCTTCCCAAAACCAAGCCGATTTTATTGGGGGTGTGTTACAGGCCACCCAATCAGAATGCATTCTATGTAGGTCTTGAAATTGTGTTGTCAAACTGTAATGATTCCCTGGTGAAGGAAATAATTTTCTTAGGGGATTTCAATACGGATGTCTTCAAAAAGGCAAACCCAACTCACAATGTATTTATGCACTTCTGTAGATCACTTGCCCTGACCCAAATGATAAAAGATCCCACCAGGGTATGGGAAACAGTGCAAAGTACAATTGACTTAATTTTGGTGTCTGATAAATCCAAACTATTGCAGAGTGGAGTAATAGTATATGGAATCAGTGATCATTTTATTATATTTTGCACAAGGAGGGTTTTTAAAGATATATTATAGTGTCACAAAACTGTTAGAATCAGAGGACTCAAAAAATACTGTGTTGAAATGTTTAGGGACCAAGTTGGTAAAATTGACTGTTCACCAGTGCTGTATAGTGTTGGGGTAGACAGTGCCTGGGAAGCTTAAATGTAGATTCCTTGATGTGATGAATGTGATGGCTCCCATTAGATGGGTCAGGGTAAAGCAGAGATCTAGCCCTTGGTTTAATCATGAGATTCTAGAATCTCTCCTAGCAAGGAATAAGGCCTTGATGAAATTTAAGAACTCTCAAGAGCAGCCTGATTTTCTCCTATATTAACGTCACAGAAATTAAGCACAGAGCAGGATGGATGAAGCACAGAGCAGGATGGATGAAGCATAGAGCAGGATGGATGAAGCACAGAGCAGGATGGATGAAGCACAGAGCAGGATGGATGAAGTACAGAGCAGGATGGATGAAGCACTGAGCAGGATGGATGAAGCACAGAGCAGGATGGATGAAGCATAGAGCAGGATGGATGAAGCACAGAGCAGGATGGATGAAGCACAGAGCAGGATGGATGAAGCACAGAGCAGGATGGATGAAGCACAGAGCAGGATGGATGAAGCACAGAGCAGGATGGATGAAGCACAGAGCAGGATGGATGAAGCTAAGAGGGGTTACTTTGCTGATAAAATAATTGAGAACTTAAATTACCCTATAAAGCTTTGGAAAAAGCTAGGCTGTAGTAGTACTACCAAAAACAAACTAAACAGTATTGGACTGAACATCAGGGGGGAGATTGTTTAAGAAAAAGCAGAGGTTGCCAATGAATTCAACTATTTTTGTTACTTCTGTTGCCAGCAAGCTGGTTAGAAAGCTACCCACCAGTTCTGGTATGTATGGAAACGCCCAAGTCAATAAGTATTATGCCGAGTTACGGGTTCAGGCAAACTCTTTTGCAAAGGTGGCAACAGCCAAAATAGCAGAGCTTAAATGCTCCAAAGCCACAGGCCTGGATAATATTCCTGCAAGGTTTCTTATAGATTCTGCTGAGGAAATTGGCCCATGTATTACGCATATCGTTAATCGTTCTCTTGAACAAGGCACCTTTCCCAGGGACATGAAACACACTAAAGTTATACCTCTGTGAAGAAGGGGTTAAAGTCTGACCCTGGGAATTATAGGCCTGAATCTCAATCAATCAATCAATCAAATGTATTTATAAAGCCTTTCTTACATCAGCTGATGTCACAAAGTGCTGTACAGAAACCCAGCCTAAAACCCCAAACAGCAAGCAATGCAGATGTAGAAGCAGGTGATACAGTTAACCCCTGTCTCCTAATCTCCAAACTGGAGGCACTGGGGTTAAGCAGTATCCCTCTAGGCTGGGTAAAGTCCTTTTTATCAGGTAGGGAGCAAATAGTACAGGTTAATGGGTCACTGTCTCAGGCAAAACCAATGATTTGTGTAGTTCTGCAGGGGAGCGTGCTTTGTCCTTTACTGTTTTGACTGTATATTAGCAATATGAAAGATGCTTGTTCTTGCCGTCTTTTCCTTTATGCGGATGACTCTACACTTCTGGTGTCTCACAAAAGTAAAACTAAGTTGGAGAGCATACTTAACACAGAGCTTACTAATATTAGCAAATGGCTTGGAGATAATAAGGTATCTCTACACTTAGGTGAAACTGAAGCAATTATTTTTGGATCCAGACCTAAATTGAGTAGGTCCTTTGAAATCAGAGTGGAGTTAGGGGGGAGGTGCTGACTACTAAAACCTCTGTTAGCTACCTGGGATGCATCCTTGATGGAAGATTGGGAGGTGTGAGCATGGCCACTAAAGTGCTAGGGAAGGTAAATGCCAGGACTACATTTTTGCCTAGAAAGTCCAAGCTGCTTGATAAGGACTCAAAAGTGAGTGAAAGTGATAGCCACTGCCCTCATTCAATGCCACTTTGACTACACTAGTACTTCCTGGTTTGGGGGCTTATCTAAATTTATGAAGCTTAGGTTAAGATAGCCCAGAATAAGCTGATCAGGGTAGTATTGAAATGAATCCATGTACACACATAGGCAGGAGCTGCTTTCAGGAACTCAACTGGTTGCCTGTTGAGGGTGTCCCAGATTAGACTGGGTTTGGTTTACACAAGTATTTATGGTTCTGTGCCCAGATGTCTAACTGATGTCTAACTGATTACCTTCCCAGTGCACACAATCACTTTCCTGGTGCACACAATCACAGCACCAGATTAGGTGTTGCTGATGTGTGCTCACCTCTTACTCTAAGGTGGCATAGCAGTTCAGACGTCTTTTGTCCTCGTCTTGTCGTGTCATGTATATATATATATATTTACAACTTTTTTATGTACATTTTATTTTTATTTTCCATCAACTCATCTTCAAAACACTCTCCTGCAACCCGCCTCACCAATTTATATTTATAAAAAAGTATTATTTACCTCAAATCTGTAATCCTCCAAGAAGCTAGCCAGAAACTCCAAGAAGCTAGCCTGAAACTAGCCAGAAGCTAATCCAGAAGCTAATCAGAAGCTAGTTCAGAAGCTAGTTAGCTTCTTTACTGGCAAATCGTTAGTATTCAGCTAACCACGGTTTGTGGTCATCAGCTATCCTTTAGCTCGAAAATCTATCGCCAGTTCTGTACGGCGCAGCGCGGCTCGGAATGGAACATACCGGACCAATTTTTCTCTCCATGTCCCTGGATTTCGACTGCTATTCTGTATATTCATACCCGGATCTCACAGCTAGCTAGCTGCTATCCGTGTGACTATCGGCCTTCGTCGATTCCGGAGCAAACATCAATTATTCCAGAGCTAGCCAGCTCCGTCAATCACTCCTGAGTTCCATCAATCACTCCTGGGCTGCAGTCACCTATCCGGACCCGTTTTACTGCCTACGCGGAGCCCCAACGGGCCTTCACAACTGGACTGCCGACGTTATCTACCCGAAGGAGATCCGGCTGGCTCCTCCGTCGCGACGTTACCTGAACGCCTAATCTCTGCGGCCTGCTAACCGTTAGCTGTCTTACCGATGGCTGCTATCTGAATAGACAATCGGACAATTTATTTATTTTTTATTATTATTGTTTTCTTCTTGGGCCTCTATAACTATATCTATTGTTTTTATTTTGTTGTTGTTGTGTGATTTGGATTAATCCCCTCTACCACACGGAACCCCACTAATCTACTGACGGAACACAAGAGGTGGCTAACAACAGACGATGATGATCAATGATGTTTCTAGAGACAATATCTCTCTCTTCATCACTCAATACCTAGGTTTACCTCCACTGTATTCACATACTACCATACCTTTGTCTGTACATTATACCTTGATGCTATTTTACCGCCCCCAGAAACCTCCTTTTACTCTATGTTCCAGACGTTCTAGACGACCAATTCTCATAGCTTTTAGCCGTACCCTTATTCTACTCCTCCTATGTTCCTCTGGCGATGTAGAGGTGAATCCAGGCCCTGCAGTGCCTAGCTCCACTCCTATTCCCCAGGCGCTCTCTTTTGACGACTTCTGTAACCGTAATAGCCTTGGTTTCATGCATGTTAACATTAGAAGCCTGCTCCCTAAGTTTGTTCTATTCACTGCTTTAGCACACTCTGCCAACCCGGATGTTCTAGCTGTGTCTGAATCCTGGCTTAGGAAGACCACCAAAAATTCAGACACAGAACTGCCAAAGGGGGCGGTGTTGCAATCTACTGCAAAGATAGCCTGCAGAGTTCTGTCCTACTATCCAGGTCTGTACCCAAACAATTTGAACTTCTACTTTTAAAAATCCACCTCTCTAAAAACAAGTCTCTCACCGTTGCCGCCTGCTATAGACCACCCTCTGTCCCCAGCTGTGCTCTGGACACCATATGTGAACTGATTGCCCCCATCTATCTTCAGAGTTCGTGCTGCTAGGCGACCTAAACTGGAACATGCTTAACACCCCAGCCATCCTACAATCTAAACTTGATGCCCTCAATCTCACACAAATTATCAATGAACCTACCAGGTACCTCCCCAAAGCCTTAAACACGGGCACCCTCATAGATATCATCCTAACCAACTTCCCCTCTAAATACACCTCTGCTGTCTTCAACCAAGATCTCAGCGATCACTGCCTCATTGCCTGCATCTGTAATGGGTCAGCGGTCAAACGACCTCCACTCATCACTGTAAAACGCTCCCTGAAACACTTCTGCGAGCAGGCCTTTCTAATCGACCTGGCCGGGGTATCCTGGAAGGATATTGATCTCATCCCGTCAGTAGAGGATGCCTGGATATTTTTTAAAAATGCCATCTTAAATAAACATGCCCCATTCAAGAAATTTAGAACCAGGAACAGATATAGCCCTTGGTTCTCCCCAGACCTGACTGCCCTTAACCAACACAAAAACATCCTATGGCGTTCTGCATTAGCATCGAACAGCCCCCGTGATATGCAGCTGTTCAGGGAAGCTAGAAACCATTATACACAGGCAGTTAGAAAAGCCAAGGCTAGCTTTTTCAAGCAGAAATTTGCTTCCTGCAACACTAACTCAAAAAAGTTCTGGGACACTGTAAAGTCCATGGAGAATAAGAACACCTCCTCCCAGCTGCCCACTGCACTGAAGATAGGAAACACTGTCACCACTGATAAATCCACCATAATTGAGAATTTCAATAAGCATTTTTCTACGGCTGGCCATGCTTTCCACCTGGCTACTCCTACCCTGGTCAACAGCACTGCACCCCCAACAGCAACTCGCCCAAGCCTACCCCATTTCTCCTTCTCCCAAATCCATTCAGCTGATGTTCTGAAAGAGCTGCAAAATCTGGACCCCTACAAATCAGCCGGGCTAGACAATCTGGACCCTTTCTTTCTAAAATTATCTGCCGAAATTGTTGCCACCCCTATTCCTAGCCTGTTCAACCTCTCTTTCGTGTCGTCTGAGATTCCCAAAGATTGGAAAGCAGCTGCGATCATCCCCCTCTTCAAAGGGGGGGACACTCTTGACCCAAACTGCTACAGACCTATATCTATCCTACCGTGCCTTTCTAAGGTCTTCGAAAGCCAAGTCAACAAACAGATTACCGACCATTTCGAATCTCACCATACCTTCGCTGCTATGCAATCTGGTTTCAGAGCTGGTCATGGGTGCACCTCAGCCACGCTCAAGGTCCTAAACGATATCTTAACCGCCATCGATAAGAAACATTACTGTGCAGCCGTATTCATTGATCTGGCCAAGGCTTTCGACTCTGTCAATCACCACATCCTCATCGGCAGACTCGACAGCCTTGGTTTCACAAATGATTGCCTCGCCTGGTTCACCAACTACTTCTCTGATAGAGTTCAGTGTGTCAAATCGGAGGGTCTGCTGTCCTGACCTCTGGCAGTCTCTATGGGGGTTCCACAGGGTTCAATTCTTGTACCGACTCTCTTCTCTGTATACATCAATGAGGTCGCTCTTGCTGCTGGTGAGTCTCTGATCCACCTCTACGCAGACGACACCATTCTGTATACTTCCGGCCCTTCTTTGGACACTGTGTTAACAACCCTCCAGGCAAGCTTCAATGCCATACAACTCTCCTTCCGTGGCCTCCAATTGCTCTTAAATACAAGTAAAACTAAATGCATGCTCTTCAACCGATCGCTACCTGCACCTACCCGCCTGTCCAACATCACTACTCTGGATGGCTCTGACTTAGAATACGTGGACAACTACAAATACTTAGGTGTCTGGTTAGACTGTAAACTCTCCTTCCAGACCCATATCAAACATCTCCAATCCAAAGTTAAATCTAGAATTGGCTTCCTATTTCGCAACAAAGCATCCTTCACTCATGCTGCCAAACATACCCTTGTAAAACTGACCATCCTACCAATCCTCGACTTTGGCGATGTCATTTACAAAATAGCCTCCAATACCCTACTCAACAAATTGGATGCAGTCTATCACAGTGCAATCCGTTTTGTCACCAAAGCCCCATATACTACCCACCATTGCGACCTGTACGCTCTCGTTGGCTGGCCCTCGCTTCATACTCGTTGCCAAACCCACTGGCTCCATGTCATCTACAAGACCCTGCTAGGTAAAGTCCCCCCTTATCTCAGCTCGCTGGTCACCATAGCATCTCCCACCTGTAGCACACGCTCCAGCAGGTATATCTCTCTAGTCACCCCCAAAACCAATTCTTTCTTTGGCCGCCTCTCCTTCCAGTTCTCTGCTGCCAATGACTGGAACGAACTACAAAAAGGCCTGAAACTGGAAACACTTATCTCCCTCACTAGCTTTAAGCACCAACTGTCAGAGCAGCTCACAGATTACTGCACCTGTACATAGCCCACCTATAATTTAGCCCAAACAACTACCTCTTTCCCAACTGTATTTAATTTTAATTAATTTATTTATTTTGCTCCTTTGCATCCCATTATTTTTATTTCTACTTTGCACATTCTTCCATTGCAAAACTACCATTCCAGTGTTTTACTTGCTATATTGTATTTACTTTGCCACCATGGCCTTTTTTGCCTTTACCTCCCTTCTCACCTCATTTGCTCACATTGTATATAGACTTGTTTATACTGTATTATTGACTGTATGTTTGTTTTACTCCATGTGTAACTCTGTGTCGTTGTATCTGTCGAACTGCTTTGCTTTATCTTGTCCAGGTCGCAATTGTAAATGAGAACTTGTTCTCAACTTGCCTACCTGGTTAAATAAAGGTAAAATAAATAAATAAATTATACAAATCAAATCAAATCACAGGTTCAGGAGTAATGCTGGGAAAGGTACTTTCTTGTATACTGGCGCTCAGAGTGTAATGAGTTGCTTCTTCCCATAAAAACTATGTCCTCTCTGGGCAGCTTTAAAAATAAAGTAAAAAACTGTTTATCTTCTGTCCCCATATGAATGACCTCTATGATTGTACCTCTGTTAATCACATCACTCAAAATGACGTAAAATGCCACAACAGCAGACAGTACAATAGTTTTCCGGGTGCTATTCCAGTATTTGTTGGCTAGGGGTGGCAGGTCGCCTGGCGGGTAGGAGCGTTGGGCCAGTAACCAGCAGGTAACCTAGTGGTTAGAGCGTTGGACCAGTAACCAGAAGTTTGCTGCATGGAATCCCTGGGCTGACAGGGTAAAACTCTGTCATTCTGCCCCTGAACAAGGCAGTTAACCCACTGTTCCCCGGGCGTCGATGATGTGGATGTAGATTAAGGCAGCCCCCCGCACCTCTCTGATTCAGAGGGGTTGGGTTAAATGCGGAAGACACATTTCAATTGAATACATTCAGTTGTACAACTGACTAGGTTTCCGCCTTTCCCCTTTCCCTAACAGTAGCCTCTAACAGCAATAGTGAATATGTCTGATGTTTGCCATCATAGAACTGATTCTGTTTCAACAAAAAGTTTTCTGGTGAGTGTTTTGCTTTGATCTGTGTCAGGTCTTGTGAACCCTCCGTTGGTGCGCGCCTGCAGGCTATTTGAAGTGGGGAAATAGCATACTGTTGTCAGGGCTGACCGGAGGGCTATGATAGTAAAATGCCTTTTCATGTGAAACGCAACCCATAACCCATAGCCCATGAGAGAGAAAAAGGAGCTTTAAAATAAAACAATTACTTTGTGCGTCCTCAGACCTGTAGGCTACATTTAAAAGTCAGGCCAATTCATTTATCAGGATCATTAATGGGTATATCAAAAGAATTGGCAATATAAACTATGGTAAAACAAAGGAAAATGCCCATCGTTGGCTGTCATTTCAGCTGCTTGATGTGATTGTGTGTTAGTTTTAATTGGCTAGTTAGCTACAGTAGCAAAGGAGAAGTAACAATTAGCCTAGCTATCCTCAGTGCTTAATTTGTAAATCGGGAAGTGCTGGAACAAAAAGTCAGCACAAGAGGGGGGTGACCTGGGCAGCTCTGAGGTACCAGAACGCATGAAAAATATAACCATCTTTATAATAAAGCATTGCATGCATATCATCACATTTGTGTTATGGCATGGGGAACAATGTTAGTGGCATAGAGTCTGGGAAAATGTTTGTCTTTTAAAACGCATTTCATTTGACTGGAGACTTTGGTATAATCTTTTTTAATGCCGAGTTCAAAACAACTAGGAACTCGCAACTAGGAAATCTCAGAATTCCGACTTCAGTGCGTTCAAGACATCTGGGAACTCTGGAAGAACTAGCTCCCAATTGGTCAAATTTGTTTTGAATAGTCATCTAACTCGGAATTCCAAGTCAGGAACTCTGGCCTCTTTCTAGAGCTCCGACCTGAAGATCACTGACATCATGATTCCAACTCGAGTTCCCAATTGTCTTAAAATCACCATAATACCACACAGTTGATCGAAATGAGAGGCTACTTTGACAAAGAACAACTGAAAATCTGAGATCAATAAAAGCTAACTTGTCTTGAATCCATCAATAGGTATTGTAGGCTACAATATGAGTAGCAAATTATAGTCCCAAAAATTATTTTCAGTTCCACTGACTCACCCAATGACACGCAGCTCCCTCACTAGTAATGGCCTATGCGCTCGTGCCAGAAGCCTCTCTCCTGTTTTACTTTGTAAAATACTTGGAAGTTGATCAAGTATTTTGGGATCCTACAGCATAGAGTCTTCTCTTTTCAGCAGGAGCCATTTGCTTTCCAACCTGTTTTGTCTGCATGCTGTTTGTTCACTGACAGATTTGCCACGTGTTCCAGACTGTAGGCTATGCCTTGTTATTGGGATACACTCCACAGCTAGGCAATTAAAAAAAAAAGACGCTATTGATCCTCTGTGGCAAAATTATAGGCTTTCTAGTGTAGTAGGCTATTCTGAGTTATTTCATTTATTTCTGAACAAACAGCATTAACTCTATAATTTTGGCAAATGTATATAAATTCATCAGTGCTGCTGCAGCTCCTCCAGATCCCTTCGCACGGTTATGATTCTATAAGGAAATAAATGATGCAACACTGGGGAGATGAGAATTGCAGGCCCATGTCTATCAGAGCAGAGAGAGGGAGATAAATCATAGGAACGGAATGTCATTGTAGTTCTGAGAGAGATACGGGGGGGGGCGCAAGTCGAAATAAATACATTTTATTGCTTTTATTTGAATTTTGACATTGCAAAAAGCGGCCAAATAGGTTCATTTCTTTTGTCTGATAACCCCCCCTAAAGGGCTGTTTCCCTTGGCTTCGCCTCGGGCCTAAGAACAGCCCTTAGTCGGGAGTTATCACACGATAATCCCCAGGTCCTCATGCCTTATTGCTTAAAAACTGGTGTGCTGCTTGTGCATTTTATTGTCTATACATATGTACTGCTGCTTCAAATGTGCATGTTTTACCCTGTATTAGGGGTACACCTAGTCCAATCATCCTGGTACCTGCAATGTGTGAACCAACCAATCGGAGACCTGTTGGCAAGGAGCTGAATTGTGTCCAAAGGTCTTCACCTTGGCAGAACTCAAGAGTTTCCCTCTCTCTGAGCTCAGACCCCCTCTGACACCTTGGGGGGGAAAAAAATCACCTGTCACTCCTGAAGTGTCACCTCCCACGGTCACCGTGGAGATATCCAGGAAGTCACTCACAGCATGGAGCTGTCACCACCGCTTTATCTCCACGGCAACATTTAAGGGCAAAGATCCAATTCCCATCAATCACGCTGCAACCGCCCCCCCAAAAAATGTGACGCGCGAGATAAGAGAGAGGTGTTCTTATTGGAATAGACTGACTGACTGACAGTGTCATTTATGCAGCTCTCAAACAAGAGGGGTCGGAAAATGGAATATGTATTAGATTCTACCGCTCAAAGCATCAAAGATGACAGTTGTTTCGAATGTATTCTACCTGAATGACAGACTCAATGAGATCGGTAGGAATCTCAGAACATGAATTTGTTGCTGTCTAACTTTAGACAAATGAGAAATATGACAGGGCATGCCAGGTTAGAAAACACTAAGCTGAAAGCTAAATGTTCACAGTAAATACCAAATAGCCTAAATTAAAACTTGAAAGTGCTTTGAAGTTTTTAAAAGAACAATCCTTAGCTAAATGGAAGGCCCTGCAAAAACATCCAGCTGTGTATTGTGTGTGCTTTGTAAATGTTTCCTTTTATAGTTAAGCCAAATCACCATCCTCCCTCCACAGGCAGTAACATACACACACACAGAGAGAGAGAGAGAGAGAGACCCCCCCCCCCCCCCCACACACACACACACACACACACACACACACACACACACACTTCAGCTAAATGTCTTTAGAAAGGAATGCTGTTCTTGTGAAAGATACCCTGAGAAGCAATGTGTAATGGTTATCTCTAAATGAACCACTGCTGGGCACTCATTAAAACAAGGAGGCAAATTGAATTCACTCCACAGAATTTAATGAATCATGAAATGTCCCCTCATTCAGTGTCATTTAGCTAGAACTGTGATGGCACTCTGTTAGGCACTTTTGCTCTTTTTCTTCTATGTATTATGCAAAGGTGTGCTAATTGCAAAAATAACATGTTTCACATAGAGAAAAGGATGAATGCATGTGGCAATGCTAAGTACACAAGCCACCAAATCCAGAACGGATTTCTTGAGAGCTGAGATGGTACAAAGTGAAATAATAAGAGAAGTAAAGGAAAGTCAAGTTTTCAATGTAATTGCAGATGAAACCAACGATTTTAACAAAAAAGAACAAATGTCTTTGGTTGTGAGGTACTATTACAACAGGGCCATCCACAAAAGCTTGTTACACTTTCAGTCAGCTGAAAGCTTAGATGCAGCAGGTCTCACAAAAATAATTATTGATTGCCTTGAAAAACATGGTCTGGACTACAGAAATAATCGTGTGGGGCAAGGCTATGACGGTGCATCCGTCATGAGTGGAAAGCATTCTGGTGTGTCTGCAGTGCAAGTGCAAGTTTTGCATTTTATGTGCACTGTAATGCACATAGTTTGAATTTGGTTCTAGTCGATGCTGTAAATCAGTGCCTGAGGCAGTTAACTTTTTTGCTCTACTGCAAAAGCTTTATAACTTTGTATCTGGCTCATATGTTCATCTCAAGTGGCTTGCAGTTCAGAAAGAGCTGTATCCACAGCAGCAGCCCAGGGAACTACGGAGACTTACGGCTGTAAGGTGGGCATGCAGATACGTGGCATGCCGTAATCTGAGGTACAGGCTTCCAGCAGTTCTGAGAGTGCTACAGGATATCACACTTGAAAATAGTGGTGATGGATCAGTGGAGGCAAGGGGCTTCTTTCTCAGATAGATTTACATGTCATAGGGCTTTTGGTTACCTTCTGTAAAGTGCTTGTTGAAGCCAAATGTCTTTCTTACATGCTCCAATCAAGCTCTCTTGACCTAGCAAGGGCTGTGTAACTTGGGTCAAACGTTTCGGGTAGACTTCCACAAGCTTCCCACATTAAGTTGGGTAAATTTTGTTGGGTAAATTTTGGCCCATTCCTCCTGACAGAGCTGGTGTAACCGAGTCAGGTTTGTAGGCCTCCTTGCTCGCACACGCTTTTTCAGTTCTGCCCACACATTTTCTATTGGATTGAGGTCAGGGCTTTGTGATGGCCACTCCAATACCTTAACTATGTTGTTCTTGAGCCATTTTGTCACAACTTTGGAAGTATGGTAGGGGTCATTGTCCATTTGGAAGACCCATTTGCGACCAAGCTTTAACTTCCTGACTGATGTCTTGAAATATTGCTTCAATATATCCACATAATTTTCCACCCTCATGATGCCATCTATTTTGTGATCAGTCCCTCCTGTCCCTCCTGCAGCAAAGCACCCCCACAACATGATGCTGCCACCCCCGTGCTTCACGGTTGGGATGGTGTTATTCGGCTTGCAAGCCTCCCCCCTTTTCCTCCAAACATAATGATGGTCATTATGGCCAAACAGTTCTATTTTTGTTTCATCAGACCAGGGGACATTTCTCCAAAAAGTACAATCTTTGTCCCCATGTGCTGTTGCAAACCATAGTCTGGCTTTTTTATGGCATTTTTGGAGCAGTGGCTTCTTCCTTGCTGAGCGGCCTTTCAGGTTATGTCGATATAGGACTCGTTTTACTGTGGATAGAGATACTTTTGTACCTGTTTACTCCAGCATCTTCACAATGTCCTTTTCTTTTGTTCTGGGATTGATTTGCGCTTTTCACACCAAAGTACGTTCATCTCTAGGAGACAGAACGCGTCTCCTTCCTGAGCGGTATGACGGCTGCATGGTTCCATGGTGTTTATACCTGCATACTTTTGTTTGTACAGATGAACATGGTACCTTCAGGCATTTGGAAATTGCTCCCAAGGATGAACCAGACTTTTGGAGGTCTACAATGTTTTATCTGAGGTCTGATTTCTTTTGATTTTCCCATGATGTCAAGCAAAGAGGCACTGAGTTTGAAGGTAGGCCTTGAAATACATCCACAGGTACACATGACTCAAATGATGTCAATTAGCCTATCAGAAGCTTCTAAAGCCATGACATAATTTTCTGGAATTTTCCAAGCTGTATAAGGCACAGTCAATTGTGATACAGTGAATTATAAGTGAAATAATCTGTCTGTAAACAATTGTCGGAAAAATTACTTGTGTCATGTAAAGTAGATGTCCTAACTGACTTGCCTAAACTATAGTTTGTTAACAAGAAATTTGTGGAGTGGTTGAAAAACAAGTTTTAATGACTTCATCCTGAGTGTATGTCAACTTCCGATGTTTGTAATATTGATGGGCACCAAAATGATTTATATTTTTCATGTCCGTTTCTGCATGATACCTGGTATGTCAAATTGCAGCGTGTTTTTTTGTAAATGCACTTTTTAGTAAATAAACTATACAATTTCTGTAACACACACATGCTATCTTATCTCCTTGGTGCTTGAGCTTTATTTTCAACATTTTTTGGGGATGTTCAACACTTATAGACCCACATTATGTATTCATGAAAACAGAGTGACCCAAGTCTCTCCAGTATGTGAGTACTCTGTGTGTGTGAGAGAGAGAGAGAGAGAGAGAGAGAGAGAGAGAGATTGAGCTGCAGTTCTGACTATTCATAGTGTGTTAAAGAATTAAAAATAGTGAAGTAACCCTTTTGGACCACACTATCTACCACATTGAAGAACTCCGGGTTAAAGTGAATGATCACTTCTACCTCTAATCAGCAATCATAGGTAGAGCTGGGTGATATGGCCAAAATCTCATATCCCGATATAGGTCATTTCATATCCCGATAACGATACATATCACAATATACACATTTTCTGTAAATTCAATGAATAAATAGTTTATAGAAAATGCCCACATGTAAAGGCCTATTTCTTATTACTTGTTGAATTATACTCAACTAATAAAAGGTACTTACTCATATTTGATTATTTCTCCTTTTATTTAGAACCTTTGTGCAAATGTTCAATTAAGCATTTAACAAAATATACAATATTAATGCATAAAATCTAAAAAGGTCAATAGAAAAGACTTTAACTGTACTTTTTTGGGTCTCATCCGTAGACTCTCCGTGCTGTTTCACATGATTCTTGCATAGGTGATAAAACAGGTTGGTGGTGTTTGAGCATGTTGTTGGGACCGGCCTGCGGCATATTTTGCAGGGGACAGCTTTCTGGTCCGTGTCAGACTTTTCATACCCAAACCACGTCCATGCGACCGAAGTAGCCCCTCTTTTAGTTACGGTCTCCATGCTCTGTGTCACGTTCACTCTTCTCCATGTCTGTTTGTGTTGTAAATTTCCTTCCACACGGCACGTGCGAACGCAAACGCACAGCGACGTCCAATTGACAAAAAATATTGCCGTGAAGAGTGTGATCTGCGACACAACAAAATTAAACGATAGAGCATAATGTGAAACGATAGACGCTTTTCTATCGTCACACAACATATATCGTCATATCGCCCAGCCCTAATCATAGGATTCATACATGCTTCTTAGATGCAAGGTTAGGGTAACACACACATCTTCTGTCATGGTCTATGGACCCCCTGAAGTAACCTTGGCCACCCCATATATAAAACTCTAGTTCCGCCCCTGCCTTTACGCTCCTGGAGTTGCTAGGCTACACCAACGGTCGGCAACCTTTTCCATTTGGAGTGCCAATTTATCTTACCATTCCTACTGATCTGTGTGCCTGTTCTGATTTTGATACGCACATTTTTGTGGTACAGTTTCATTTAATTTATAATAGTCTTGGTATATCAAAATCATTGTCTGTGGTTAATGACACAAATCTAAAAGTAACTTTTATTGCCATTGCCAAAACATATTCTGGGCCCTCAGAGTTTCCTGTGCCAGTGAGCTGGGGACAGACACAGCTGTAGGTTATTTGTGCAAGGCATAAGAAGTAATCAGGCATTTTATGACTGGAACAGAGCATTACATCTTTCCTTGTAATGCCGAGTGGTTATCGAAAGGGAGAGAGCTGGAAATATTTGCATTCTCAATTGAGTCTAAAAACATACTTTTTTACTTGCTGTTTGAGGTCCATTAGTGGTGATATGTTGAGACAATCAAAGATACTTTTATACATCCCCAAATGGGCATATTTATAGGCCTACATTTGCACGCAGGCCAGGTAGACTAGTCCTACTTCTATATGTGTAATCAGGTGCGAGTCCTTACTCAACAAAGACGATTAATAAATTGACAAAACTTGAAAATGGAAGGAAAGGAACAAAAACTTGTCTCTCACAAGTGTAGCATAGGTTGTGAGTTCTGCAAACAACATGTCCACTCAGACAACTGTAATAATAATAATATATTGAATGCATTAACAGAAATTACCGGCCTGTTGACTAAATGGGGTCAGCCCTAGTATAGATACATTATACAATAATCCTTAATTACATTGAAACTAGTAATTAGAGGTCTTACTTCACTTGGTTGTTTGATGATGAGGTAGCCTAGCCTTAACGGTGACTGTATGTGAGCTTAATGGATTATCAAAATATACTATTTGAAAGGCAGACATTTTAATGGGTGAGGAATAGGTGATTATTATAAACCGTCCTTGAGGCAGAACTGCTCCATATCTGATGGGCCAGCCTCAATTTGGCTATATTGTAAAAATTCAAGAAAACTAAAATGTTATTTTCAGTCCTCGTTTAAGGTTAGGGTGAGGCATTAGAGTTAGCAGTGTGGTTAAGGTTAGGGTCAGGTTTTAAATCAGATTTTATGACTTTATGACTGTGCCAGCTAGTGACCACTCCGCAGAGCTGCCTCCAGAACAACATTCATGATGAAAAACGCTAACCTGCGAAACACAAGCCTGCACTTTAGATTTCATCCCCAATTCTCTTCTCTAACCCTCCCCATAGATCCAACTGACTCCTTGTCTCAACAGATGCTAGTGATGGAAGTCCTGGAGGCACTTAAAGCCAATGGTGTGTAGCAAAAAATACAGAAATGTAATTCTCTGTTGCCTTTTGGGAGAGCTGAGTGGTGAGGGGTCACGGCAGCTCAGCGGTAGAGTTGTTTTAGCTTTTGGCTAAAGCTACGGTCTGGGATTTGTGGATGTGGGATTTACCTTTAGGGAGCTATATTTGGGGGTAATTACTGAACATTTTTACTCTGCCTTTTGGATAAACCAAAACAGGCTTTATGAGATTGGAAGCCAACAGGGAGCCCTTGAGACCACAAATGCACTCATGAACACACACACACACAAACACTCTCTCTCTTTCTCTCTCTCTCTCTCTCTCTCTCTCTCTCTCTCTCTCCCACTCTCTCTCTCTCTCACACACACAAACACACACACTCTCTCTACACACACTCCCTCCCTCCCTCGCTCTCTCTCACACACAGTCTAGCACGCCGTATCAGACTGACAATGAATAATTACCACCTGTTCCGTTCTGTGTGTGACGAGAGAACAGAGAATGAATGCAAGCTAAACATATTCTCTGCCAATTCAGAAGGGCGTGTCCTTGGAATATTATAGAATGATTCATTTGTCCACTGTCCTGTATATCAATCACATGTAGAACGTTACTTTACTTTACTGTTCCCCCTGGAAGTCTCCATTCCATATTCAAACATTCAAACAAGGAAAATCTCTGACATAAAATGACATGAGCAGCCACTTTAATTAAGGGCTGTATAATAATTTGAATTTCACTTTTCCCAGAAAACCTCGACACGGTTACAGTTAGTTTCAATTGAAATGAAATCAAACACCCCTTTTAAAAGTTGTTTTGGGAGTGTTCTGACTTCTACCATGTACAATTCTGAAACACCTGGTTGATTTATCTGGTGTGTTGTATTTGAATCTAGAATGACTCCAGAAGAATGCAATTAAATGACTGAATTGACTGTGATTTAGATGGAATTGACCCCTCCGGCTATAGAGGTGTCAGTCAACCCCAAATGTACAGGTATCTACTGTATCTTGTCTACTACATTTGGGGTCAATACCTAATATAATAATAAATGCCATGTAGCAGACGCTTTTATCCAAAGAATCTAAAGCCCTATTGATACAGGATTAGTTTTACTGGGGGAGGTTGGGTAATGTAATTATGTACACAAGCACAAAACACCACGTCTGTCATTTTTACGTGTCAGGAGAGTAATAATTCCAGACAGAATAAACTACTGTTTTTGTTAAACTCCAAAGTCTTCTGATAATACTAGTCCCGTGTGAATCCACATCCCTGTGTTATGAGAGAAATCATCCCTGTGTTATGAGAGAAATGTCTGCGTTTGACAGGTGTTTGATCGCGGTTTGAGCAAGAAAGCAATAACTGATCTGATCAATTGAATGAAGTGCTGCGCAAAGCCCATATATGAATGACCTATCAACTTTCACAGTGAATTCTTTTGTTGACATGTTTTGTGCGGATTCATTTAATATTGCCAGATGCATCAGTAAGAAATATTGTGCCTATAAAATGCAACGCTTGCTGTTAATCGATCTCCAAGCAGCAGCAAACTGACCTAAACATTTGGAAAGGAAGTCAACTTTAAAATATATATATACATATAAAATCCTGTCCAAATCGTCATCTGGAATAACAGACATTCTGGAGTAATAATTATATAACCAACATTGTCTAGGAGTACTAGTCCTGTGCAAATAGGGTTTTACAGTCATGCATGCATACATTTCATGTACAGATGGTCCCGGGAATCAAACCCACTACCTGGGCGTTGCAAGCACCATGCTCTACCAACTGAGCTACAGAGGACCTGTATTTCTTCCCCTAACAAGACAGGTGGGTTTAGGACCCCTCTTTAATGTTACGTGTTAATTATCTAAGCTAATTAAGACCTCTGAACGGTGTTGTAAATCGCCTTAAAATGCCTCGATTACGGTACCGTAGCAATAAATAGAATCAAGGTAAGAGGAAGATCCATTGTCTTAAGACTTATACTGCACAGGACGCGTCTAATCTAGACTAAGCTTTTTGGGCTCAGGATCAGCTTTAAGGATCAATGTGAAGGAAGCCAAATCAAAGCTATGTCCTTGTTTTATTTGGCCAGACTAATTGCAGCGACTGAAATATGTTAATTCAACCCGGTCTCCATTGATCTGTCTACTGTACACTGAGTGGACAAAACATGAAGAAGATGGATTGTGTATGTGTGCCGTTCAGAGGGTGGATGGGCAAGACAGAAGATGTAAGTGCTGTTGAACGGGGTATGGTAGTAGGTGCCAGGCACTGGTTGGAGTGTGTCAAGAACTGCAACACTGCTGTTTTTTTTTTACACTCAATAGTTTCCGTGTGTATCAAGAATGGTCCATCACCCAAAGGACATCCAGCCAACTTGACACAACTGTGGGAAGCATTGGAGTCAACATGAGCCAGCATCCCTGTGGAACGCTTTCGACACCTTGTAGAGTCCATGCCCCGATGGAGTGAGGCTGTTCTGAGGGCAAAAGGGAGGGGGTTGCAACTTAATATTAGGAAGGTGTTCTTAATGTTTTGTCCACTCAGTGTACAGTATGTGTTGTCTTAACATATTTAAAAGATATGCTCTTCATGGTTTCTGATACATTAACCCTTATCAAACATACCCTTTCTTTAAAAATAAACTTAAGTGACAATGTAGCGTTCACCATTCGGTATAATTATAGTTTTTCTGTCTCCATGAGATTGTACAGGGAACACTTCAGGACCCTCATCAAAAGCTTTTAAGTATGGCTCAGGAGTCCCTCTCTCTCAGGGTCAAAAAAACACATTTCAGGTCCACATGGCACTACGCTTCAACAGGACATTCCAACTCACACAGTAACCCACTGTATTCATAATGGATTGTGAACACCATTGTCTGGTACAAGTGCTTTGTGAAGTGGAGTAGTAACCGGTGTGTCACAGGGGCCAGGGATAAAACCTCACTTCAGGCCAGCGATGGCCCATTGACTTAGGCTCGCTGTGATCTCGAACTGTGGGGGCGGAAACCGGACCGGACTCGGCTCAGCCTGCTGGGATGATTTGAGATAAGACGAAGATGGATCCAGGGCCATCCAGAGTCAGATGCCCTTGGCCAGTATTTCTGCTGCCTCTGCAAGGCTGTGTTTCTTGGGGTTGGGAGAATAAGCCACACACTCCCTTCCTGGGAGAGTGGATGGAGAAGTGGATTGATTGGAGCAGGCAAAAGAGAGAGTGATGTACACTTTGTCCCTGCCACCCGCCTGCTTACCCTCTTCTCCCAAACCGACCAGCTTTTCTTCCTTCGGCAAAAACGTTTAAGGCAAAATCAATCGTCTTGTCGGCGTCCTCCAGGCGTGCCTGTCGATACTCATAAGCGGCCAACTTTACTGTTGAAGTTCAGCGAGAGAGAGTCCTTCCGGAATGTGTCACTTGTCAGTGAAACTTCCTCTGGCAGATATTGGCTGCCTGCATCACTCTCTCGTTCTGCACGTCAATAGCAGCATCCCAGTTCTGAGATAAATGGAAGCCTCATTGAAGCCTCTTCAGCTGAATTTGCCTTAGCAAATAATATTAATCATTTATATGCAGTATAATACCAAAGTACTGTTACGTAAGTTCTTGGAAGGACTTGAAATGTTCCTGTGTATTATGTGGTTTTTAGTACTTCTTCCACAGTGTCATGAAGCTGACTTAGATATTCAGAGGTTTCCTATGTGTGTTTCTCCATATAAACATCATGTGTGTGTGTGTGTGTGTGTGTGTGTGTGTGTGTGTGTGTGTGTGTGTGTGTGTGTGTGTGTGTGTGTGTGTGTGTGTGTCTGTGTGTGTCTGTGTATGTGTGTGCGTGCGCATGCGTTTGTTTTCTTTCTGGCTCAGAGATAGAGGGCGGAAGCAGGTCACAGAATCTATTAAATGATGATAATTCTCCATCAGTTCTGAGAGCCACAGTGATGTCTTTCTTTCTGAAGTTCTCATTTTGGCATTGTATTGAATCACACAATCCCACGTCATTTTTATTTTCACTCAAGACGGATTTCTAATACAGTATATATCAGAAGAACACACACACACACACAACACACACACACACACACACACACACACACACACACACACACACACACACACACACACACACACTGTATGATGTTTATATGGAGTAGCCTCTCTATCCTCTCTTCTAAGTCCTCTATACACTGTAGATTTAGCTGGCGGTGTGTTTGCATGTGTGTGTCTACACGCAAGTGTGTATGCGTCCAATGTGTGTGAGTGTGTGTGTCAGGGTCAACCTTGCCAACCTTGCCATTATATCTTAATAGGAGAATGCCAACCAGCCCTGCTTAGACTGGCTAAGTCCCAGGTCCCTCCAAGGATAAAGTTATCTCTCTGGCCCACCTTGACCACACTGCAGATCAAAGACCTACTGCTCTGGGCAACAAGACAAGAGATCAGACACACACCCTGCCTGCACCCTAAATAGCACCCTATTCTCCACATAATGTACTACTTTTGACCAGCGCCCTATGCAGACCTTGTCAAAAGTAGTGCACTACATTGGGGAAAGGGCTCAATTTTGGTTGTACC
Source organism: Oncorhynchus tshawytscha (assembly GCF_018296145.1). NCBI lineage: Eukaryota > Metazoa > Chordata > Actinopteri > Salmoniformes > Salmonidae > Oncorhynchus > Oncorhynchus tshawytscha. The sequence goes on from NC_056439.1 coordinate 2,897,564, forward strand.
CTTCTGTCTTGTTCTCAGTCTGCCCCATTTGATTTAGCACACTAAATAGACCCACTTTGTTTTAATTCATTTGTCTCAATATATGCTCAACGAAATGATTATTCTCAGACAACACGGGTTAAACACTCTGTATTCTGATAAGGTGGCCTGTTGACTTGGCAACCAGACCCCCAGTTCTAATTTCTGAGATCCAAACAGAAACACACCAACCGAACGAACCAACAAACGCTCAATTCATCCCTAGCTACTTAACTTCCCAAACCAGACCCCCCCCATTCACCACTGCCTCTGTCTGAGATCCCAACAGAAACACACCAACCGAACGAACCAACAAATGCTCAATTCATCCCTAGCTACTTAACTTCCCAAACCAGACCCCCCCATTCACCACTGCCTCTGTCTGAGATCCCAACAGAAACACACAAACCGAACGAACCAACAAACGCTCAATTCATCCCTAGCTACTTAACTTCCCAAACCAGACCCCCATTCACCACTGCCTCTGTCTGAGATCCCAACAGAAACACACCAACCGAACGAACCAACAAACGCTCAATTCATCCCTAGCTCCTTAACTTCCCAAACCAGACCCCCCCATTCACCACTGCCTCTGTCTGAGATCCCAACAGAAACAACACAGCCCTAATTGCTGAAGTCGAGTTAACTCCATCCAAAGTTGCTTTGCCTCTCCATGACGCTGACAGCCAGGCTCTTTTGTCAGTACCAGGCAATGAAAGGTAAAGGTCAATGAAAGAAGCTGTCTTGGTTCCGTAGCTCTGGAGCTGTATTTCTCCCCAGGAGACTGGAGTCTCTGGCTGCCCTCCTGGCCCTCTGCTCAGCATAACTCTCAACCTTAACACACACGCTCACCGACTCCACATGACCGCATCCTTAAGAGAAGTGTCCTGCGTGATTGATGGCCGTGCTCTTGGCCGAGCCATCGCTCATTTTGGACACCCGAGACGACCGGTTTGAGCTACCCTCCCCGAACCTTACACACACACACACACACACACACACACACACACACACACTCTGTCACCGTCACTGCTGTCTCCATCCCCGACAAATTATCCCAGACTATGGCTCGCAGATGAGCTACTCTCTCTGATGAAGATGATGCACGACAGTCCCTGGCTTTTGTCCTCAAACTTCAGTAAACAACATCACCAAAGTCATTAGGTTTAGACAGGACAGCATATTAGTCACTTCATTCAGGATCAATGAGCTTGTACTTTGTGACCTATTGTAGACCTGGTTCACAGGTTAGTTTCTTGGTACTGAACCCCTTTGACTCCCTGTCTGTTTTGACTGGTTATGGAGAAGTCTACGTAAGTCCCTGTTTTTAGATATATTTGTCCCCACCTAATTTGACTTGAACCATTTTCTCGGTGTTTCGCTGTCTTCCATTATCCCCGCGGAACTTTAAAGTGTGTCGTCGGTGGGGGTAGTTACCATGGAAATTAGCCTTGAAACGCTTCCAAATGGCACTGCAATTAATCAATCATTACGGGCACATTTCCCGCTTTTTTATTTGCATCATTACCAGAAGTCTTACCTCTGTCAGCCGTGCCAGCGTGCCGTGAATGTAAGTGGATTCTAAATATAACCCTGGGCTCGTTAGTGAAGCACTACTCCGTGCTCTAGGTACTGTAGCATGCTACTGTACATTATAACAGGCTTCTATGAAACGAATAGAGAATGTCGTACCTGCTCTTACAGCCTTTAGAGGGCACTTCCTGTACAACTATGGACTTGGGGTTACTGCGCTTAATAGATAGAACAATGCTGTCTGTACATTATCATATAGGCTTCTATGGACATCACAGAGAATGTCTCCTGCTCATAGAGCCTTTGGAATGCACCTAATGTTCGCTGTACATGCTTCGCTCTACATGTAGCTGGATTATGGACTGGAGTATGTGGACTTGACACTGTACTGTTTTTCCGAGTTGATTAGTCTTGGATCTACCCATATTTACGATGTATGCACGTATGACTAGACACGCTTTTAGATAAAAGCGTCTGCTAAATGGCATATATTATTATATGTATAAAATATATATATATATTTTTACCCTTATTTCATTAGGTAAGTTGGCTGAGAACACATTTTCATTTACAGCAATGACCTGGGCAATAGTTACAGGGGAGAGGAGGGGGGATGAATGAGCCAATTGCAAGCTGGGAGTGATTAGGTGGCCATGATGGTATGAGGGCCCCAGATTGGGAATTTAGCCAGGACACCGATAAGCCAGGACACCGATACTCTTACAGTGAGTCCCATGGGATCTTTAGTGACCACAGAGAGCCACGACACCCATTTAAAGTCACATCCAAAAGACAGCATCCTACACAGGGCAATGTCCCAAATCACTGCCCTGGGTCATTGGGATATTATTATTATTTGTTTTTTATACAATTGAAAGGTTGCTGGGCTATACAGTATATCAGGGATGTTCAACTCTTACCCTACGAGGTCCAGAGCCTGCTGATTTTATTTTCAACCTTGATAATTAATTGCGTCCACCTGGTGTCCCAGGTCTAAATCAGTCCCTGATTAGAGGGGAACAATGAAAACAAGCAGTGGAACTGGCTCCAAGGTCCAGGTTTGAGTTTGAGGGCAGTATATGATGCTGCTGAACCTGTTTCCATCACAGCGAAAATCCAATAATGAAAAGCTGTGTGTGATAACACTGTACTGATGAGACTTAACTGCTCCATTTCCAATGAGGAGCTGCGTGATACAGCAGCTCATCCAGCTCCATTCAGTCAGTAGTGATCTGATCCTCCAGCAGGCCTGATAACCTGACGACCAGACCCCAGAACAGAGCACTTTTATCAGCCTTGCTTAAGACAGATAACCCCCTCCTCTCCTCCTCCTCCTTCCTCTCCCCCTCCTCTCCATCCTAACGAGATTGGACCTCCTCTATCACTCTATAAATGAGGATTGGTTATCTCGCTGAGAGCAGTCAGACTAGAGGGAGAACATCGCAATTATCATATCACCGCTGTGGATCGATTCTCCAATCCTTTACAAAAATACAGGGGTGGAAGTATACGCCCAGACAAACTGAAAGCGTTCCTGTTCTGTCATTTTCTATTTTCTTGTCCGCGATGAAGGATCCATGGCAATTATTCTACCCATTCACTTCAATTGTCAGGGTGTTCAATTCAACAATGTCATAGCCCTTTAGAGAATGCATTTTATTTAGTGGGGGTATAATGTCAATTGTTGGAACATTGTAATAGATTTCTTTGGCGGCTAAATTACTGCTATTTTCGCTGGTAAGCTTACAGAATATGTTCTGAACACATCATCTGCATAACCGTCAACTAAATCTTACAAAGGAAGTTACATGGGAACTAAAGGAGCTGTTCTGCCCACCCTGTTAGCTCATTTACTCTGAGCAGACGACAAGAAAAAGGGAAGGCCTGGGAGTGAGTCTAATTGTGTAATATGGAGCTAATTACAAACAGCAGTGGTTGCTTGTGTGGTGAATCCAGTCCAGCTGCTAATGCCAGTCCTGGCAGAGAGAAGAGCATCACGTCCAAACACAACAGAACAGGAGACGAAAACAGGACAGAAAAAGACAGAGAGAAGATACTATTTTGTCGTCCGCCCTGTATGGACAACAGTGGACAAATGAAGCCACGAATCAGGCCTGTACTATGGCTACTGTGGTTAAGGTACAAAAAGCAAGAGAGAGAAAATACTGAGCAACAGAGGACTGACAAGCCACCACCAGCCAGCTAGAGCTTGCCAATCATGCCTTTTTACTATAGTTTACCAGTGTGTTGTGTTATACCTCTGTTCATCAATGGTAGATGATTACGCCTTTTGTGTAGATCAACAATGGTTCACACAAGTACACAGTCATGTCCTTTTTATGAGAAGGCTTTTGTGCAGCATAAAACCCCAGCTGTGCCTCACACGTTGTATTTACATGGCCTGTTTATTTTAAAGGTACAGTATATTTTTTGCATCGTATGCTATATTGGATAGAGGAGAGACAGTGGGAAAGATGGAGGCCAGATTCAAACCCATGCTGCAGTGGTATATGTGATATGGAGGCAGTGGTTTAGACAGCTGGATCAGGGTCGTCATCTTCAAGAACAATCTGGCCTTAAATAGCCATGTACTCTTATAATCTCCACCCGGCACAGCCAGAAGAGGACTGGCCAACCCTCAGAGCCTGGTTCCTCTCCAGGTTTCTTCCTAGGTTCATTCCTTTGTAGCGATTGTTTCATAGCCACTGTGCTTCTATATCTGCATTGCTTGCTGTTTGGGCTTTTAGGCTGGGTTTCAGCATAGCACTTTGTGACATCTGCTGATGTAAATTGATTGATTGATATAAAGACATATCATGATGACATGCATTCTGTAGGTTTTGTAGCATATTGCTCATTTCGCATTTCATCACTTTCGTATCAATGCTGCAGTACGTTTGTCTAATATCTGTGTCTGTGTGTGTATGGCGACGTAGTCTGTGTGTGTATGGCGACATAGCCTGTGTGTGTATCCGTGATACATTGACATTTTCCCAGACCTGATCATTTGGTGGTGCAGAGGGAGGGGGAACTTGCCTAGATGGTGGAGCTGGTAAATCTAGTCCAGTGAAACAGTAAAACTGGGGGGAGAGTTGTATTGTGCAACCCAGCTCTGCCCAGTGCTACAGTACCTCTGCCTGCCTGAGACTGATGAATATGCCTGGTCTCCGAGATGGGCCCATTTGTTACCCAGCCCAGATGACAAATCATGGCTACGGCAATATGGGGCTAGTTGGTGCACTTGGCCACCTCTGCACAACAGTGCCATAGATAACTCCTAATGCCTGACATTTCTTTTATAGGCTTGCAAGGCCATCCCCACCGTGTAACCCCCATGGTGCTTGAAGCTGCTGGAAGTATGGATGGGCTGTATTTTAAATGGGGTACTAGGGCCTACATCCGCCATGCAGAGGCGCAGTAGGGGCACGCTCGAGGATGGTGCTTTACCACATTTGATCCTGCATTAGCGACTCCTGCATGAATTAGACTTGATTAATCCAGACATCAAGAGTGTTAGATGTATGACTGTAAAGGCAAAATACAATTGCTAGTTGAGCTCTGAAGTCAAAGGTTAAAGTGTTAAAAAAGAGCATGAGCCCTGCTCCCGTACAGTGCATGGCAGTTCTACTGTCCTACTCACCCATTCCCTTTTAAATAATGCATCTCTGCTCAAATTACGCTCACTACATTAACTCATTTGATCTGATATCTCCTTCAGATGAAAATATTCCTCCTCTCTCAGTTTTGGCTTTGATTTCGGGTTTGATAAAACTCTCCTTGACTCAACTCCCAACATGGTGCACTGTAGGCATGTTTAATAGTGTACTTTACATGCAGCAAGAGTGGACAACAGTGAGCAGGGTGAGAGGGGGGGAGTGTCCCAAATAGCACCCTATTCCTATATATACTGTAGTGCACTCATTTTGACCAGCTCTAGTCGAAGGTACTGCACTTTAATATATAGGGAATAGGGTGCCATTTTGGGTAACAGCCAGGTTTTGACCAACACTGAAGGACTGGAGGATCCACTTGACTCAGTAATTAGCCTACAGTTTGGCAGCCTCATCTCTGTTCTGAAGTGACTTCACTGCACTAGCTACTTGCTAGTTTAACTAATTGGATTTTTAATTCGTCTCTCAGATGACAACTGACAGTGATTACAATAATGCTGTCTTTCAGTGTTATTCAAGCACGACTTTGTTAATTAGATTCGGCGCTCTGAGCAGCTCCATTAAAATGCTGCATGCGGTTGACAGTTGGGAACGTGGGGCTTCCTGTACATGTGTACCTACCTGTGTTAGTACTACTACTGCATTCCTCTCCATCTCCCATCTCCCCATCGCTGGTGTGCTACATCTTTCCAATACTTTTTTTGTGTTTGATTCAGCCTGGCTGGATTGCCAGGTGGGTGTGGTTTGCACTTTTGGGACATTTCTATTGGTTCCATTGCGCCAGGCAGTCAATTGATATTGTATTTGTCACATGCTTCGTAAACAACAGATGTGGACCAACAGTGAAATGCTTACTTACGGTTCCTTTTTTCAACAATATAGAGACACGGGGGATGAATACACACTGAATAACGAATAACAATAACGAGTAAAAAATAACATGGCTATATATAACAAGGCGAGCTCAATCAAGCAAAGCTAAAGAATTTGAAATTATTATTATTACCCAGGTCTGGTACCGCTAGTATATTCCTCTCCCATACTCCCATCGCTGATGGTGGTGTTATGGTGTGTTGGTCCCAACTCTATTGTGAAGCCTGAGGGTATGGCAGGCAGAGTTGGCTGACTCAGAGAGAGAGAGAGAGAGAGAGTGGGAGGGAGGGAGAGGGAGAGAGAGAGAGAGAACGTACTGTTCTAGCAGCAGAGAGAAAAACAGACAAGTAGTTGATTGAGAAGGATAAAATCCATCCTGCTGAACTCAAACAGGTAGGAGGAGTCAGCCCTGAGGACCCACCTCTCTATCCAAACAGATAGGAGGAGTCAGCCCTGAAGACTCACCTCTCTATCCTAACAGATAGGAGAAGTCAGCCCTGAGGACCCACCTCTCTATCCTATCAGATAGGAGGAGTCAGCCCTGAGGACCCACCTCTCTATCCTAACAGATAGGAGGAGTCAGCCCAAGTTCAAATCCCAGAGCTGACAAGGTACAAATCTGTTGTTCTGCCCCTGAACAAGGCAGTTAACCCACTGTTCCTAGGCCGTCATTGAAAATAAGAATTTGTTCTTAACTGACTTGCCTAGTTAAATAACGGTAAAAAAAAAAAAAATGTAAACTCTCTATCCTAACAGGTAGGAGGAGTCAGCCCTGAGGACCTCTATCCTAACAAGGTTGAGCTCAGCACAAAGGGAAGGGGAGAGGAGAGAGAGCACCTTTCTACATACTAAGGTTGACGAGGAGGAGTCCATCCCTCTCTTTCCCTCTGGTCTCTCTCTCTCTCTCTCTCTCTCTCTCTCTCTCTCCCTCTCTCTCTCCATATCTCTCCATTCCTCTCTTTCCCTCTGGTCTCTCTCGCTCTCTCTTCATCCCTCTCCTGCGGTAGCGGCCTGTTGGTTGTCTGCTCCTGCTTTGTTTAACATTTGTCTGGCAGGCCCATGTATTATTCATTTGGACAGGTTAGCAGCAGGATTATTCCTGCCACAGCCTGTTTTCTCTCTGTCCCCAGTGATGCAGCGTTGATGGCTTAATGATGGGACAGGAAGGGCTCTGGGAGACGGCCATGCATCTGGTACAGGGTGACACCTGCCAGAGAGGAGAAGCTCTAATGGGAGTAGAGCAGCTGGACCAGAGAGCAGACAGACCAGAGGAGAGGGGAGGGAGGAGATGGGAGGGGAGAGGAGAGGAGAGGCTCTAATGGGAGCAGAGCAGCTGGACCAGAGAGCAGACAGACCAGAGGAGAGGAGAGGGGAGGAGATGGGAGGGGAGAGGAGAGGCTCTAATGGGAGCAGAGCAGCTGGACCAGAGAGCAGACAGACCAGAGGTGAGGGGAGGGGAGGGGAGGAGATGGGAGGGGAGAGGAGAGGCTCTAATGGGAGCAGAGCAGCTGGACCAGAGAGCAGACAGACCAGAGGAGAGGAGAGGGGAGGAGATGGGAGGGGAGAGGAGAGGCTCTAATGGGAGCAGAGCAGCTGGACCAGAGAGCAGACAGACCAGAGGAGAGGAGAGGGGAGGAGATGGGAGGGGAGAGGAGAGGCTCTAATGGGAGCAGAGCAGCTGGACCAGAGAGCAGACAGACCAGAGGAGAGGAGAGGGGAGGAGATGGGAGGGGAGAGGAGAGGCTCTAATGGGAGCAGAGCAGCTGGACCAGAGAGCAGACAGACCAGAGGAGAGGAGAGGGGAGGAGATGGGAGGGGAGAGGAGAGGCTCTAATGGGAGCAGAGCAGCTGGACCAGAGAGCAGACAGACCAGAGGAGAGGGAGGGGAGGAGATGGGAGGGGGAGAGGAGAGGCTCTAATGGCAGCAGAGCAGCTGGACCAGAGAGCAGACAGACCAGAGGAGAGGGGAGGGGAGGAGATGGGAGGAGAGAGGAGAGGCTCTAATGGGAGCAGAGCAGCTGGACCAGAGAGCAGATAGACCAGAGGAGAGGGGAGGAGAGGAGAGGAGATGGGAGGGGAGAAAGGATAGGAGAGGCGGGGCCATAAAGAGAGGCTACTCTCTCTTTCAAAAAAGTATCTCTCTGGTCTCTCTGATTCTTTTTCTGGTCTCTCTCTCTCTCTATTTCTGGCCATCACTACTCCAGAGGTGGAGGGGAAATGGCTCTTTGTTTTACTTTAATCACCATCACCGTGAGTCTTACTGCTGGTGATTAAATGGATGGGTTTCTCTCCTCTCTCTCCTGCCTCTAAACTCTATTCCTCTCCTGGTGGCAGCGACAGTACAGTCACCAGTGGGTACTACTACAGGGTCTTAAAATTGAGCTGAGTTTACATGTTTTCCAAGTCAGATGAGCTGTATCACAGTGGACTGTTTCTCTTCCTGTAAGTATCACCCAGAGTTGTGTACTGTACTGGATGGGTTCTGTATGATAATCATTGGTCTGAGTGGAGACATTATTATCTCTCCTAGTTCGCAGATAATAAAATGTGCAGGGTGGTGTTGTTGCAGAGAGTAAAAGGCCATAGAGTCCGTGTGTTGCCAGACCAGAGCTGCACATTCCCCAGAACACCTGGAGCTGAGAAAGATTCATGTTCTACGTGGCTTAATGTGGCTTCACTAATGCAGCGTGATGCCAGATGGCATTTCACTGGGCTTGGTGGCAGTGCTACAAAGGGGCCTGTTGTATTTAATGGCAGACAGCACTCGTGACAGTTCACATTAGTCGTAGTGCATGTTGAAAGTTTTATACCAGCCCTCTTCCCTCAGTTAGGTTTTACATGAAATATCATCAGCAAATTGTAGCGGAAAATTAGGTCACAGGCGTGGAAAGGAATCACCATGGTTGTCCAGACAGGAAGGAAGGCTGCGCTGAAAGCTCTTCAATACACAAGAAGAGTTTAATGCTAAAGTACAATGTACAACACAGAAACTGTCCTTCATCACCTTATTAATCAGGAAGTTAACTTATTCTAAGAAAGAGCAAGCATTAGCATTCACATTGGGCTTGTGTGCATTTTCTATTTCAGGATTATCATTTTTTTTAAGGAACTTCCAGTTCCTACAGGCAGCAATTTCCTGGTTCATTATTTAAAACTCCCCCTGTTTAAAAGTAGGTGAATCCAATTAAGCACCTCTGTCAGGGTATGTAGGTCTATACCAGTTTAAATAGACGAAATAGACTAGAGATTCTGAAAAAAAAAACATGTTGGTCAGTATGGTCATGCAATAATATATTCTGGTGGTAGAACAGAATATATTCAGTAACTTTCTGATTGTATGGGTGTGTCAACAGATGGGAAGAGACAGAAGATCGGATGAAGGTCCCCGGTTGTTGGTAAAGAATTTTAGCAGTATAATATAGCTGAGAAATACAATGACTACCCCGTCTTCAAAACGTCAGGCACAAATCAAATTTACTCCTAATTTACTTATAAAAACGAATCGAGAAAATGTCTCTCTCCCCTTTTCAGACCCGCTCAGTTCTCTCTCATTACTGCTCACACACTCCAATCTATAGTTAATTAAAAATCGCTGTTGTGTAAAAAGGGTTTGGAACACAATGGACATGAAGTGAAACTAGGAAATAGGCTCTTAGTACATTCAGTATTTCCATCGGCATAGTTTTTTTTCTGTGTGTTTTTATACACCTCGACCACTTCCGTCCTCAGTCTATCTCTGTGTGGAAAGTGTTTACGGATTATATTACAGTCTGTATACTAAAATTGTTATCATGCAATAGTGCTGAGCGATTAACCGGATTTCGGTTATTAAACAACTAATTGACCGACGTCGGTTCAATTACATGAATATCATTTAGTTCGTTTTTTTGTTTGAGCCCAACGTGCTGTTTCTCTAGAGAGAAATTGGAGAAATCAGTCCAGAACCATGGGACACTTGGCTGAAGGGAATTGTAGTTTTCACTAAGCTAATATTCAACCTAGTTCAGCACATAAACGTGATAATTAATTACAATGACCATAATCTGTGGCGCCATTTTTTTTCGGATCTGAGAGGTAGAGGCGAAGCAAGAGATTTCACTCTTGCCAAATTGGTTTCACACTGGGCCAATTGTGCACCCCCTATGGGACTCCCAATCACGGGCCGGATGTGATACAGCCTGGAATCGAACCAGGGACTGTAGTGACGCATCTCATCATTGTGTACAGATCTCTGGACGGATACCCCTATACGCCTGCTATCTTAGGTTAGATACACACAGACTGCATAGACCACATGAGAGTAATGTACACAACACAAAACGAGAGGGACAGAGATAGTTTGTGAAAGTATACCTTATCTACTTTGAAGAACTAGTCAAATCATTTCATAGGACAGCGCTGCAGCATACTTAGGCTAGCTAATTAGGATGACGAAAGACGGTACAGTCTGGGGAGCACATAACGTTAGATGGCCTGGCAGGCGGACTGCTACTGCCTGAGCAGAGATGAGGTTATTACTTTAAGGAATTCAAATAATAAAGTAATCAAATAAAAACGAAGCAATATACACAACTGAAATATTTTATTATTTCATAGTCATTTCCTATTTTTCTATTGATGTCTACCCAATGTGGAGCTGACAGAGACAATGGAATATTTTCAATGTTTTCGTAATTGAATGTTTACCATTTTTGGCTTTGGAATTTCCATTAAAAAGCTCTAAAATCATTGTAACGTCATTATTTAATAATATATTTCATGTTTAAAAAAAATATAGAAATCGTAAACGGTGATGATTTTTTTAGTAGTCGAACCGAAACGGACCGAAAAAAGCACTAATGGCTCAGCACTGTCATACACACAAGGAAAGGTGTAAAACGCCCCTCAACAGGACCATTGTTCTGCTCAGTACTACATCAACATCTATTGCTAATTTCTGGAGGGAAAAGCAGACTTAGGCTGCAGTAGTAAGCCATTAGAGGGCTGTTCATCTGTGCTCACTTGCATGACCCCATTGCAGAGACCGTAGTAATCGAGTAAGACGACATGACTAACCAATGAGACATCTCACTTAATCAACTGTCCTCTCCTCTTAAAGCAACAGCGCAATAATAAAATGTGTGTCTTTGTGTGTTCGTGTCGTCTCTGACTAGAAATCTAACTGTTACCGTTGCCATGGTAGCGCATTGTTCAGCAAAATCGTACAAATGCTAAATACTTTTTACTGTATACATGTGTTTTTCTATATGCTAATACGATTCTTTTGTCTTGTGGCTTAAACAAGACAGAGCAATTAAAACGTTTGGAACGACATAGTCCAAGGGCAACAGGAGCCACTATTAGGCTCAGTACCACCATTACACCGCCGTCATCGGCGGTTTTGACGGCACCCTAGTGGCTTCGGTTGGCTGCAGCAGGGATCCCGTGGACGATGTCTTTCATGTAGACCAGGCTTTTCCTGCCAATGTCTCATGTAATGCCATTGCCCCGGGGCCGTGGTGTAAATCTGCGAGCCTGCTGCGGTCTTCACGGACGGCTGGCTGATGCTGCTGCCGCCACTGACTGTCGTAATCAGGGACCGTGTAAGATATGCAAAGCCCAGGGACTGTGACTCTGACATGCCAGCTCTACTTTAATAAATAAGAACAGGGGCATATTGAAACATGTGGGTTTCGGAGCTGGCTAAGAGAAGAAGTTTGGGGGGAAATGGGGGAGGAGAGAAAGACTTGCGGGCTGACAAGAGTTTAAAGTTTTTGCCTTAATTCACATCATCATGATATGTTGTCAGCTCACATCGCTTCAATAGTTAGTGAGATGTGACTCTGAAATGGCAAACATGATTACAATGAATGTTGCGTTTTGTCACGGTGATGCTTGGTGACTAAAAACATTTGCCACTTTGCAATTTGCAGTACGCTGGAAGCTGCAGATGTACTCCAGAAGCAACTAAATTCAAGGTACCAATGGGGACCCTGGAAACTGTCACACTAATCAATGATGATACTCATTGGTTAAAACTCCCTGCATTTTAAATGTTCATTATTTTCCATTATGTGAACATGAGGGAATTGTTAAAGGGGGTCTGAACTTACTGATATGACCTTGTTTTTTAGCTTACTCATTAAGACATGCAGCGGCCATGACTGAAGACAAACGAGAGTTGTCTTGGGAAGGGGGTTTAATGTGGGTGTCTCTTGTGTGTGTGTGTGTGTGTGTGTGTGTGTGTGTGTTTGCACGTGGCAAGCGTTTGTACATTCACTCTGCCAAAACAGTACACAGTTACAGTCACTCACCCTTCTAGATAACTTAAAACAGCCTAACCAGTCTTGTGTCTTGAAGTTGCTTGTGCTAGCCAACTTCGTTCACCAATAAGCTTCAGCCTGATAGCCTCCGGGGGTAGTTAGGGACCGTCAATAAATCACACACAATATCCCATAATGTCAATGTGAAATTATGGATATAGAAATGTTTACAAATAAATAAAACATGAAAAGCTGAAATGTGTTGAGTCAATACATGTTCAACCCCTTCGTTATGGCAAACATAAATAAGTTCAGGATTAAGAATATGCTTAACAAATCACAGAAAAATTTGCATGGACTCAATCTGTGTTCTATAATAGAGGTTAACTTGATTTTGTTACGATTACCCCATCTCTATATCCCGCACATACAATTATCTGCAATGTCCCTTAATCGATTAGTGAATTTCAAGCACAGATTCAACCATAAAGTCCAGGGAGGTTTTTCAATGTCTCGCAAAGAAGGGCACCGATTGGTAGTTTCGAAAAAAAAACATTTGAGTTACTCCACAATATTAACATACAGCGCATTCGGAAAGTATTCAGACCCCTTCACTTTTCCCACATTTTGTCACGTTACAACCTTATTCTAAAATTGATTCAATTGTATTTTCCCCCATCATCAATCTACACACAATACCCCATAATGTCAAAGCAAAAACAAGTTATTCGATTTTTTTTGTTGCTAATTTATAAAAAAAAAAAAAATGGAAATGTGACATTTACATAAGTATTCAGTACTTTTTTGAAGCACCTTTGGCAGCGATTACAGACTCAAGTCTTCTTGGGTATAACGCAACAAGCTTGGCACACGTATATTTGTGGAGTTTCTCCCATTCTTCTCTGTAGATCCTTTCAAGCTCTGTCAGGTTGGATGGGGAGCTTCACTCCACAGCTATTTTCAGGTCTCTCCAGAGATGTTTGATCGGGTTCAAGTCCGGGCTCTGGCTGGGCCACTCAAGGACATTCAAAGACTTGTCCCGAAGCCACTCCTGTGTTGTCTTGGCTATGTGCTGTGTCGTTGTCCTGTTGGAAGGTGAAACTTCTGCCCGGTCCGAGGTCTTGAGCGCTCTGGAGAAGGTTTTCATCAAGGATCTCTCTGTACTTTGCTCCATTCATCTTTCCCTCGATCCTGTTTGTCTCTCAGTCCCTGCCGCTGAAAAACATCCCCAACAGCATGATGCTGCCACCACCATGCTTCACCGTAGGGATGGTGCCAGGTTACTTCCAGACGTGACACTTGGCAATCAGCCCAAATAGTTCAATCTCGGTTTCTTCATACCAGAGAATCTTGTTTCTCATGGTCTGAGAATCCTTTAGGTGCTTTTTGACTCCAAGCGGGCTGTCATGTGCCTTTTACTGAGGAGTGGCGTCCGTCTGGTCACTTTACCATAAAGGTCTGATTGGTGGAGTGCTGCAGAGATGGTTGTCCTGCAGAGATGGTTGTCCATCTCCACAGAGGAGCTCCGAAGCTCTGTCAGAGTGACCACCACCTCCCTGACCAAGGCCCTTCTCCCCTGATTGCTTAGTTTGGCCGGGAGGCCAGCTCTAGGAAGAGTCTTGGGGGATCCAAACTTTTTCCATTAAGAATGATGGAGGCCACTGTGTTCTTGGGGACCTTCAATGCTGCAGAAATAGTTTTGTACCCTTCCCCATATCTGTGCCTCAATCCTGTCTCGGAGCTCGACGGACAATTCCTTTGACCTCATGGTTTGGTTTTTGCAAAAAATTCTAATTCATTATGGGGTATTGTGTGTATTTTCAGAATGCACTTTAAATGACAGAGGGAAAAGAAGCAAGCCTGTACAGAACTAAAAATATTCCAAAGCATGCAACAAGGCACTTAAGTAATACTGCAAAATATATGTCAAAGACTTGAAAAGGGCTTTCTAGTAATGATCAACAACCAACTTGACAGAGCTTGAAGAATTTAAAAAATAAAAATGTGCAACTATTGTACATTTCAGGTGTCCAAAGTTCTTAGAGACTTACCCAGAAAGACTCACAGCTGTAATCGCTACCAAAGTTGTTTCTAGCATGTATTGTCTCAGGGGGCTGAATACTAATCTAATCAATATATATGAGTGTTTTTATTTTTCATAATTGTGTTTCAAATGTCAGCATTTTTTTCCACTTTGAAATTAGAGTATTTTGGGTAGATCGTTGATCTAATTAAATCCAAATTAAATCAACTCATTTCCCACTTTGTAACACAACAAAATGTGGAAAAGGTCGCAGGGTGTGAAGCACTGCAAATCCCCTCTTGACACACCACAGATAAGTGAAGGCAACAAACAACTTCTCTGGTAGAATATTGACATTAGTCAGAAAAAAAATGTTCCAGGGTCAAAATTGACTACAAAATGTAAATAGGATATTTTTGGTAATAAATTCATTTTCGTCCAAAACAGAGATTTGAGAGATAATTAAGAAAACATTTTATGTCACGGAATTAAGGTTTACCATAACAGTTTTCCTTGGGTTGGGTTTATTTCAACCCTGTCCACATGCCCACAGCTGGCAGCACCCAAGTATCATCAATTCGGAGCACAGCTACACGCAACCCATTCGTAATGCCGCTCAATTTGGTTTGACATTCGATATCCCTATGGGGCTAGTTAGTGACCATGAGTTAATTACACTATTTACATGGAGCAATATTTTAAAATGTCAATAGCTTAAAATTCAATGACTTCAAAAAACCTCAAACCAACTATACATTTTAGAAATCCATATGCAAATATTAAAAGCATTTAAGTGAGACAACTTAAAGGTGTGCAACATGAAAATATGGTCCCATTTACATTGTGTAGGCCAGTGACAATAAAAGTCGGGATTTCAATCGATTTTTAGGCTGTAAAACAAAAACATTTGAAAGAGTCAAGTGGTGTGAATACTTTCTGAAGGCACTGTATATTAATATCTTGTCAGCACATTACCGGGTCCCAAGGTCTGGCCGGGAGCAGTTGTAGCAGGCTGTACTGTACTTTAACATGACAAATGTTCCTCCTGCTGTTGAAAAGGTTTTAAATCCTCTAGCAGTCGGGATGATCAATCGATACCAAGTCCTGCAGTTCCACAGTCCTCCATCTTGACTACTGTATGTGTGGTACCTAAATCAACGGATGCGTCACCTTAATCAACGGATGCATCCCTTTTCACCACCATCAACCTTTCTTTCTGCTGGAGAGAAGGAGAGAGAGAAAGGATAAATATATATTGTCACATACACCGGATAGTTGTAGTGACATGTGTTGTTGTACAGTGTCAGCAATGGTAGTACAGCAAATCTACAGATTTTATTTCACCTTGTCTGCTCAGGCATTCAAACGGCCCAATGCTCTAACCACTAGGTCACCTGCCAGGAGAGAGCAGGAGCTGTTCTATTCATATAGGACTCATTTACCAAAGAACGGCTGGAGTAAGATTATCACTGGGTGGGGGTGGGAAAAATGCTCTTTACTTTTTCACTGCAAACTGAGGCAACCTGGGGATAAAAGTTTAAAAAACAAGCCAAGTCAAAAAAGTCCAAAGAAATGAAAGCCATAATGGATTTAGAATTTCCTACAATTTCCTTTCTCAGTAATTTCTTTACTGAAATGTCCTTCCACTGCCTCTCCTGGTGGACTGACATTTGGTAAATGACTTTTCCAACAGTCTTGAATGAGCTCCCACATTTTCCATTGTTTTGTCTTAAAAACCAGCACATTTAGTCTTTCTTCTTTTTAGAATATACAGGTGTTACTTGACCCATCTTGGAGACCCATATTGGAGAGAAAACATAGGGGAAACAATGCTGTACTCACAGGGTTAATTCACCTAGAACAACAAATAGCTCTTCCACTCTTCTACAGCTCTAACACTATACTCTATATAACCGCCAGGGCATTAGTAGCTGAGATGGATGTCACAGACATGATTGGTTCTCCAATCCACATGGCTTCCCTCCCATTTCTCACCATATCAGGTTTGAGGCTTTTTTCTCTCAAAGCACTTCTTCCATTTCATGGATGAGGTTATTTCTCCCAACACTCGTAATGGGCTTGAGCTGCAGACCCAGAGAGCAGATGGAAGCAGAGAGGTGAGGGAGGAGGTTGGGAGGGAGGGAGGGAGGGAACCTGCCAGGCGTAGTCATGATGATCATCTGACTGGAGATACACTACTGGTCAAAAGTTTTAGAACAGCTACCTATTCAAGGGTTTTTCTTTATTTTTACTATTTTCTACATTGTAGAATAATAGTGAAGACATCAAGACTATGAAATAACACATATGGAATCATGTAGTAACCAAAAAAGTGTTAAACAAATCAAAATATATTTTATATTTGAGATTCTTCAAATAGACACCCTTTGCCTTGATGACAGCTTTGCACACTCTTGGCATTCTCTCAACCAGCTACATGAGGTAGTCACCTGGGGTAGAGGAGAGGAGAGGAGAGAGGAGGTGGAGGAGAGGAGACCGGATGTAGAGAAGAGGATAGGTAGAGGAATGGAGAGAGGGGGTAGAGGAGAGGAGAGAGGAAGTAGAGGAGAGGAGAGAGGAGGTGGAGGAGAGGAGACCGGATGTAGAGAAGAGGATAGGTAGAGGAAAGGAGAGAGGAGGTAGAGGAGAGGAGAGGAGAGGAGAGAGGAAGTAGAGAAGAGAGGAGGTGGAGGAGAGGAGACCGGATGTAGAGAAGAGGAGAGAGGAGGTAGAGGAGAGGAGAGAGGAAGTAGAGGAGAGGAGAGAGGAGGTGGAGGAGAGGAGACCGGATGTAGAGAAGAGGATAGGTAGAGGAAAGGAGAGAGGAGGTAGAGGAGAGGAAGTAGAGGAGAGGAGAGAGGAGGTAGAGGATCGAGAAGGTGGAGGACAGGAGGCAGAAGAGGATAGAGGGAGGCCACAGGTGGTCTGAAAGGCGGAGAAATGATATGTAAGATTGTTCCTTTCCTCAATTGTATTTTCTACATTGCTAATGTTATTGCTACTAAACATGAGGAATGTATTAGATGTGAGGCTCAGTTTTTGAATGGTGTATGCTCTGGAATGGCATGTACATATACTACATAACCAAAAGTATGTGGACACCTGCTTGTCGACCATCTCATTCCAAAATAATGGGCATTAATATGTTGTTGGTTGCCCCTTTGCTGCTATAACAGCCTCCACTCTTCTGGGAAGGCTTTCCACTAGATGTTGGAACATCGCTGCGGTGACTTGCTTCCATTCAGCCACAAGAGCATTAGTGAGGTCGGGCTCTGATGTTGGGCGATTAGGCGTGTTCCAATTCATCCCAAAGGTGTTTAATGGGGTTGAGGTCAGCTCCAATGTTCCCTCAAATTGTGGGGGCACTGAGCAATTTTAGGCCATGTGAGGCTACTGTAGCTATTTGATCATAATGTAGGGCTACCAGAGTGGCCAACCATAAAAAAACAATGGAGAAAATGCATCCCCTAACATTTTAACATGGAAATAGCTGTTCTATCATTCAGCCTACAGTAGTACAGCCAATGTGTGGTGTTCAATGTAGACCTACATTCCATGATACTTTTTTAAAAACATGCAGGGCTTGACATTAACCTGTTTATGTTGTGTTGTTTGATGCAAGAAACCACTTTACAAAATAAAATGCATTATTATTCCCTTACCATTATTACAGAGAATCAGACAAATTGTGCTACCCTCTGCCTATTGTCTACTTACTTTATTCAAGCCTGTCTCAAAATACAACACTGCCCCTTTAAGACAAAACAAAAGCTCTTCGCCTGGCTTTTCAAAGATGTCTAGAAATGTATACATTTTGTGCTCTTGTAGGAAGCAATCAGTCCCCTATTACTGACTACAAATGATCTATAACTAGGTTAATAGCTCACTATCTAGCAAAGATATGAACAAAATGTGCACATGTGGCTACATGCAGCTCTCGCTTTGATCTCAAAACAAGCACATCTATTCATGACCGCTCATGCTGTAAACACAGTCCAGTTGGCACAGATTCATATATGGCAATGGTTGATTTGTAAATAAGCCTACTGCATCTCCATTTATGCCTGGCTGAGTAGTGAGTGTAAATGCAATAGAGTCCTACTCCGATGCGTTCTGCCTCCAACAAAATCTGTTGCATTTGTTTTGGTATGTTGCATTGAAGGTGGCTAATATTGCATGTCACAATTGCCACAGTAAAGAGAAACGTTGGTAGTTTTAACAGGGAAAACTCGAGAACAGTGGTCACCAACATTTTCTGAGTCAATATCACTTGCAAGCTAATATCTTCCGCTCAGATTCTTTTTAACATGACTTACAAAAACGTAAGCCCATGCAACATGAACCAATGATAAACAGTACTGTAGCAATCAGGTTTGTACAGTAAGCTATAGGCCCAAATACATTACCGCCGCTTTTGGCCTTTTGCTTGAATTTACCTGCCATTGCATTGTTGTTCGGGCCATTTTTGGAGGTAGGCTAATGTGATCTGTTAATGTATTATTTGTGTAGCACAGCTGAATGATCATACATTGAAGTCATTTGATTTTAATTGTAATTTTACAGGGGTGATGGTGCCTGCATCTGATGGCCAGTCTCAGCGGAGGCAGAGAGCAGACTGAGGGTCCGCTTCTCAACATCCCTCGGCTCTGCCTTTCCTCCGCTGACACTGACCAAGAAGGGACACCGTCTTCCAGCTGATGGTGAAACTCGTGTTGCACCGTATTATTTCTCCCATGAACAGAGAAAGTGAAATATTCCTTGATATTGAAAAAGACCCAAGCCACTAAGAATAACAACAATGCAAGACTATAGATACACTTTCCTCCTCATTCATTACTGCTGCAGTGCTTGTTGTAGTGCTGAGTGGAAATAGGAAGAACGGGCATTTTATGGTTTATAAAAGTGTTGAATACAGTGTTGACAGTGCTGAGTAAGAACTTAAACATGAACTCACTCATAAAAAACAGAAGCTCTTTGCCCTATTCATTGACAGTCTCTCTCTCGCAATCTCACAGTATCAATTTTGCTGTAGCTTTCTTTTATGCCTACTACGTTACTGCAGACACGGTAATCTGAGCCGTCCGATTGGCCAGCGGTAGGCTAATAGTGCACTTCATTTGTTCTCTGGGCCCGCAGGGAAGGTGGAGTTTGTGCCTTCAGACACATGAAATGGTTCAAAATAGCAACAGTTTCATCTAAATAATTTCTTTGCTGCTGCTTCTTGTTGACTTTTGTACGGGGGAATTGTCATTCTGAAACAGGAAAGGGCCTCTCCCAAACTGTTGCCACATAGTTTGAAGCACAGAATCCACTGCTCTGTTCTGTGAGCTTGTGTGGCCTTCCACTTCACGGTTGAGCTGTTGTTGCTCTTACACATTTCCACTTCACAATAACAGCACTTACAGGTGACCGGGGAAGCTCTAGCAACGGTGCCACATTGAAAGCTCTTCAGTAAGGCCATTATACTGCCCATGTTTGTCTATGGAGATTGCATGGCGGTGTGCTCAATTTGAAATA
Source organism: Oncorhynchus tshawytscha (assembly GCF_018296145.1). Taxonomy (NCBI): domain Eukaryota; kingdom Metazoa; phylum Chordata; class Actinopteri; order Salmoniformes; family Salmonidae; genus Oncorhynchus; species Oncorhynchus tshawytscha. The sequence continues at coordinate 2,917,441 of NC_056439.1, forward strand.
CCTGTCAGCAGCAGGTGTGGCTGAAATAGCTGAATCCACTCATTTGAAAGGGTGTCCACATACTTTTGTATATCCAGTATGGAACAAAGCTATGGATGCAGGCCTATATTGAATGCTGTAGTCAGTACCTTACAGAATAATAAAAAAGAAACTCAGATAAAACTGTTATTTAACACAGTTACTGAGTATTGTTTAAGTTGCTTCCCACAACCAAAACACAAACACACACATTCACAAACACCTGGACACTCTTGCCCAGACACACTCAGACTCAACAGGTTGATGGATGAACCAAGGATCAGGACATCAGCCTGACTGCTAGGCCACCATGTTGTCTGGTTTGTTTCTGCTGAATATGGAACAGTCTTCCCTCCCGCTGACTTCCTCTGTATCCCCGGGGGGCCAGAGTGGTATAATGTCTGGAGCTGCTGTCTGAGGATGAGGCACTCAACTTGTTGTTGTGTTTGAGTCATTCGTTTCCCAGTAGAACAGGACACCTCATCTGACCGTGTCAGGAGATTACAGCTGAGACACGCTGCACCAAGTGAGATCAGGAAGACTGTCATTACCTGGCAAGTGCGTGTGTGTGTGTGTGTGTGTCATAGACATTAAAACCAGTAGATAGTGATAGCGTTGACGTATTTCAATAAAAAACTCCCAATGGCGCATGAAGCCAGAAGTATTTGAATTTGAAGCACACCATATTGCTGAATGGGGCTGAATGGCACCAAAACATCACTAAGGATCATGGTGAAAGTGGCCGTAACTTGCAAAGGATCATGATCAATGCAGTTGTTTTCATCCTGCCTGAGAGACACGTGCAAAGAGCGTGGATGAGGGCCTGCCGGACAGTGATTGGTCTGTGTCAGCACGTAGTCCTGTGTGATGACAAATGTGCATAACGGATCACTATTTAATTTGATTAATAGATTTGTAGCAAACTTCAACATAATTCAGCCCTGCTAGGTTGCTACGCATTAGCCAAACAGCAGAGCTTGTGACTTTACACTCCAGAACGGACACGGGGGGCCTGGTGTGTGTGTGTCTATGGCCTTTTCTTACCCTTTCTATGTTGAGAGCTATTATTTCCCATGGGGAAGAGTGTCCCTCTCCTGTCTGTCAGTCTTTGTCCATCATTGAATAGATCCTGCCGAGCCATCAGAGGTCTGATTACAGCCCTGGAGGAGGAAACATGAAGGGACAATATCAGGGCAACTTCCCAGTCTTCATTTAAACCAGAACTTTTGACAAATCAGAGAGCGCGTGTGTGTGTGTGTGTGTGTGTGTGTGTGTGTGTGTGTGTGTGTGTGTGTGTGTGTGTGTGTGTGTGTGTGTGTGTGTGTGTGTGTGTGTGTGTGTGTGTGTGTGTGTGTGTGTGTGTCATTCCCCTTCCGATAGATACCAACAGCTCACCATGCTGATGTATCATCCTCTAGAAGTGACTTGGGGGTGTGTAACTCTGTGCAGTTCTATCCTGTTGTTAGTCATTGAGGGAGGGCTCTCTCGCTGTTAGACAGTCAAATTGCTGTGGGGTCACTGTGAGATCTTTTCAACAGCATCCTCCTGTTTGGCTTCTTGACAGAATGGCTATTGATTCGTCAAAACACACAGCCTTCGAAAAAGCTTTTAGTCAAAGAACTGTGTTTATTATTGCTAACTGTGAATAGGATTGCTTGTATTGCTCTAGAGTGTCTGCATTGCAGATTGATTAATTGATGTATTTATAGTTTTGCAATTTCACCCAGTGCAATTTCACATTTTCTCTCTGAAATTATGTGGCTTTTGCTTTGGTCGACGTGGTGTTGGTGTTTGTTGTATCAGAGTTTAGTTACTGTTGTCATGTTTTCCATGATGAAATCAAAGCAGCAAGGGTCCTATCACAAACCTGGAATCACCTGTTGTCATTATCAAATATGACAATGATATTGAGGGTATTCAATTGTGACATTGCTTCTCATTTGCAACAGTCGTCAGTTGACATTGAATCACCTGTTGATACTGTGGATGGTATTGTGGTTGTAGGTAACCTTTGCTCAGTGTTATCGTGGAGCTTAGAGTTTAGAGTAGACCACCATAGTCCCTGTGCCCAAAAACACAAAGGCAACCTGCCTAAATGACTACAGACCCGTAGCACTCATGTCCGTAGCCATGAAGTGCTTTGAAAGGCTGGTAATGCCTCACATCAACACCATTATCCCAGAAACCCTAGACACACTCCCATTTGCATACCGCCCAAACAGATTCACAGATGATGCAATCTCTATTGCACTCCACACTGCCCTTTCCCACCTGGACAAAAGGAACACTTATGTCCAGGTGGGACACCATAGTACCCTCAAAGCTCATCACTAAGCTAAGGATCCTGGGACTAAACACCTCCCTCTGCAACTGGATCCTGGACTTCCGGCGGGCCATCCCCCAGGTGGTGAAGGTAGGTAGCAACACATCTGCCACGCTGATCCTCAACACTGGAGCTCCACAGGGTTGCTTGCTCAGTCCCCTCCTGTAATCCCTGTTCACCCACGACTGCATGGCCAGGCATGACTCTAACACCATCATTAAGTTTGCAGGCGACACAACGGTGGTAGGCCTGATCACCTACAATGGTGAGACAGCCTACAGGGAGGAGGTCAGAGACCTAGCCGGGTGGTGCCAGAATAACAACCTATCCCTCAACGTAACCAAGACTAAGGAGATGATTGTGGACTATAGGAAAAGGAGGACCGAGCACTCCCCCATTCTCATCGACGGGGCTGTAGTGGAGCAGGTTGAGAGCTTCAAGTTCCTTGGTGTCCACATCAACAACAAACTAGAATGGTCCAAACACACCAAGACAGTCGTGAAGAGGGCAAGACAAAGCCTATTCCCCCTCAGGAAACTAAAAATATTTGGCATGGGTCCTGAGATCCTCAAAAGGTTCTACAGCTGCAACATCGAGAGCATCACTGCTGGTTGCATCACTGCCTGGTACAGCAATTGCTCGGCCAACGACGGCAAGGCACTACAGAGCGTAGTGCGTACGGCCCAGTACGTCACCGGAGCTAAGCTGCCTGCCATCCAGGACCTCTACACCAGGCGGTGTCAGAGGAAGGCCCTAAACATTGTCAAAGACCCCAGCCACCCCAGTCATAGACTGTTCTCTCTACCACCGCATGGCAAGCGGTACCAGAGTGCCAAGTCTAGGACAAAAAGGCTTCTCAACAGTTTTTACCCCCAAGCCATAAGACTCCTGAACAGGTAATCAAATGGCTACCCGGACTATTTGCATTGTGTGCCCCCCACCCCAACCCCTCTTTGACACTGCTGCTACTCTCTGTTTATTATACTTATATGCATAGTCACTTTAACTATACATTCATGTACATACTACCTCAATTGGCCCGACCAACCAGTGCTCCCGCACATGGCTAACCGGGCTATCTGCATTGTGTCCCACCACCCGCCAACCCCTCTTTTACGCTACTGCTACTCTCTGTTCATTATATATGCATTGTCACTTTAACCATATCTACATGTACATACTACCTCAATCAGCCCGACTAACCGGTGTCTGTATGTAGCCTCGCTACTTTTATAGCCTCGTTACTGTACATAGCCTTTTTACTGTTGTTTTATTTCTTTACTTACCTATTGTCACCTTACACCTTTTTTTGCACCATTGGTTAGAGCCTGTAAGTAAGCATTTCACTGTAAGTTCTACACCTGTTGTATTCAGCATTTCACTGTAAGTTCTACACCTGTTGTATTCAGCTTTTCACTGTAAGTTCTACACCTGTTGTATTCAGCATTTCACTGTAAGTTCTACACCTGTTGTATTCAGCATTTCACTGTAAGTTCTACACCTGTTGTATTCAGCATTTCACTGTAAGTTCTACACCTGTTGTATTCAGCATTTCACTGTAAGTTCTACACCTGTTGTATCCGGCGTACTTGACAAATAAACTTGGATTTGATTTGATTTGAGTGCTCCACTCTCAGATGGAGGATACAGTCAAGTCAAGTCAAAGGTTAAGACTAAATGGCTTTGAATGGTTTTAATTTACTCCATTAAAGTGCCTAGAGATGACAAATAAGACCGTAAAAGACTTCAATGTCGCTGTTATTAAGGAAACGTCTTATTTAAGGCCAGTGGCGCGAAGCCTAGTCCTCCTAACCCAGACACGCTGTAGGGGTGCTGGGAAAATAGGGGAAATCACTGTAATAAAGGCTGATGTTAACGATGTGTACTGAGAAATTCGGGTAACTGCCAAAATAAAGGAAACACCAACATAAAGAGTCTTAATAGGGCGTTGTGTCACCACGAGACAGAACAGCTTCAGTGCACCTTGGTATAGATTCTACAAGTGTCTGGGACTCTATTGGAGGGATGTGACACCATTCTTCCATGAGAAATTGGTGGAAAACGCTGTCTCAGGCACTGCTCCAGAATCTCCCATACTGTAAGTGTTCCATTGGGTTGAGTTCTGGTGACTGATACACACACACACAGCCTTTAAACCCCCTATGGTCATTTGAAACCCCTCTTTCAAAGTCACTGATATCTCTTCTTCTAGCCAAGGTAGCCAAAATAATGGGCAACTAGGCATTTTTATACATGGCCCTAAGCATGATGGGATGTTACTTGCTTAAATAACTCAGGAACCACACGTGTGGAAGCACCTGCTACCTGGGACAGCCAGAAGAGAACTGGCCACCCCTCAGAGCCTGGTTCCTCTCTAGGTTTCTTCCTAGGTTCCTGCCTTTCTAGGGAGTTGTTCATAGCCACTGTGCTTCTATATCTGCATTGCTTGCTGTTTGGGGTTTTAGGCTGGGTTTCTGTATAAGCACTTTGTGACTTATAAGCACATCTGCTGATGTAAAAAGGGCTTTATAAACACATTTGATTTGATTTTAAAATACTTTGTATCGCTCATTTGCCCAAGTGTTTTCTTTTTTTTGGCAGCTACCTGTATATGTTAGTTAAAACGAGAAGTGGGGTCAGGTGGGGTGGTCCCTCTATGGCTGTTTGAGGAGTAGGAATGGGACCAGGGAGGAAATGATCAGCTGTGAGGGAGGGGGACAGCACTCTTAGAAAAAAACATGCTTTCTAGAACCTAAAAGGGTTCTTTGGCTGTCCCCATAAGATAACCCTTTGATGAAACCTTTTTGGTTTCAGGTAGAAAGGGTTCTGTGTAGAACCCTTTCCACAGAGGGTTTCCACAGACAGCTCTACCTGGAACCAAAAAGGGTTCTCCTATGGGGACAGCTGAAGAACCCTTTTGGAACCTGTTTTTCTAAGAGTGTATACACAGGATTTGACTACCAGTTATTCCTGATAATCAGGCCATCAGACCTATAGGGAGCAGAGTGTTTCCGGGTCATGTCATGTAGGTCTCCTTTGTAAAAGAGTTGACCTCAATGACATTTCCTGGATAAACAAAGGTTAAAGAAAAAAGGAAAACGTGGATGAACTGAGGAGTGCAGGATGGCTTAGTTCAGACTGTTGTAGCTACGCACACTGTGTGTGTGTGTGTGTGTGTGTACATACTGAGTTCACTACGTACCTGTACCTAGAGTTTCTGAGGTCCCCCAAGACATGTTTCTCCTAGGGTTGGGCCGATATATGTTTACATCGAATATGGCGATATCTGACATTGATGATATATCGCGAAGTGCAAGATTATACTCTATTTGAACTTTTCAAATCAAAACAGTGCAGTTTTATCAATATGTTGACCATGAAGTGTAAATGAATGAACTGAGCCTTATTGTTTCACCATACAAAGATAATTTAATGACAATGCGACTATAATATCATAAATAATAATGGCACAGTCTGGAATTATTGCGTCATTAACGCCGCGAAACGATTATATCGGATATCGCGGTATTTGGAGTAGGATATCATAGAAGAGATCTCCCCAAATAGTGCAATGGGCCAGAGTCTTTAATGTTCAGTATGATATTATGACTGATATTAGGGTTGTCCGTTTGTTTCTGCAAAGTAGTTAAAACGCTGTCAGTTCCACTTTAATGCTCAGTATGAGCCATGCCACTGTAGTTGGAGATGTGAGAGTGCAACCATAACAAGGCATGGGGCCTCCATATCATTTCATTAGCCGGAGAGGAATGATAGCACCCTATTCCCCATGGGAACTGGTTAAAAGTAGTGCATTATATAGGGAATAGGGTGCCATTTGAAACACTGCCAGAGTATGCATGTGCTCTTTGGGGTGTGACTGTTTACTGAGCTCTGTGGTTTAAACCGATCTGCTCCTGAGGGCCTCAGAGACAGATTAACTATGTCACTAAACTATCACAGGGCCCGTTGGAGGCAAGGTGGAGCGACAAGAGAGGGATGGGAATTCAAACAGACAGAGAGGGATAGGGAATAGATAGAGGAGTGTGTGTGTATGTGTATAGGCGGAGAAGAGATGCAAAAAAGCCTCACCCCTGTGGTAATTACAAGTAAATGTGTAAGTAAATGTACTGTAACTGCTGGCTGAGGATTCACAATGAAAGGAGCTATTTTGATATCTCGGCAAGAGACAAAGGTTTTTTGGGAAGGGCATTGTAAAGGAGAGAGCGAGACAGAGAGAGAAAGAGAGAGAAAGAGAGAGAGAGAGAGAGAAAGAGAGAGAGCGAGAGAGAGAGAGAGAGAGAGAGAGAGAGAGAGAGAGAGAGAGAGAGAGAGAGAGAGTCTGGCTATGTCACTTACTTTTAGATTGAAGCCCATTGGGAAATCGGTCCTCCCATCTGAGAAATCCCTTTGGTGAAATTTGATGCTGTAAAATGCTGTAAAATAGAGCCTGCAGTTATTGCATCGCACATCCTCATGCGCATTTGACTCCATAGTTTACTCCTCAAACCTGCAGTTTCCTCTAGTAGTCTCCACTTTTTTCCCTTTTTCTTAATGCAGATCTATCAGCATTATATTATACTTTGCGTGACATTAGATTAGCTGAGTATGCATAATTGGCCAGGAGTGCCTTTGGGCATGTCTATAGTCTATTGTGGCTTCCTGTCCTTGTCCCCATAAGGTGTATCCTCATGAGCCACACAACAAGTGAAGTGTACCCTCCCTGACGCCTGGTCGTTTTATATTGTACCGGCCCTTTTCAAAAGTGTGTTATTTTAGCCCCACACACAAGCCTTTTCAGACAAAAAGCCAAGGGGTTGCTATGATACACCTCATCTGAACAGCCCATAAATTGCAACCAATAATGAGCCTGTTGCCGTGGGAAACATCTCGAGTTGATAGATGGCTCTCATTAATGTGAGGTGCTGCTGCATCTGGGAAATGGCCTTTCATTCTTTTCCCATGTTGTTTAATCTGCAGAAGCAAGAGCCATTTTCCACCACGTCCCTTGGTAATAGTAACCAAATTCATATTTTAACGTGGAGTTAGAGACTGAGAGCGATGGAGGAGATGGAGGGAGAGAGAGAGAGAGAGAGAGAGAGAGAGAGAGAGAGAGAGAGAGAGGGAGGGAGAAGAAGAGACAGAGAGAGAAATGAATAGCAACACCCCATGCGGGAGAGGCACGCTACTTTACCTTCCCCTTTATTGGAAACGGTGAACATAACGTGATTTAATTCACTGACTCAGGTGACTCTGGGGAGCAGAGTGGAGGTCTGGGAGCGGACTGTCATTTCCCCAGAAGTTCGTGTAGCACCACGTTTCCATTTAGGACAAGCATAAGAGACAGACAGACAGACGGCTCTACAGCTCTGCTACTGTGGGACTGGGAACGAACCCCAGGTTGGGGACATGTTCTATTAACATACTGATACAGCCTTCAGCTACGAGACCAGACTGTTTACTACAGTGTTGTATTGGGATGAGAGTTTGACTGCGTGGAGACTACTACGCTGTAGTCGTGTAGTACAGTGATGTACAGTAGTCAATGAAAGTGTGTGAGACAGCAAGTCAAGACACTCCAACCCTGTGCCCTTCCTCCTTCGTGTCACTTAGCTCAGTGTGGAGCTACTTGAGAGGAGAGCGGAAAATGGTAGAGAGTGTGTGTTTGTGTGTGTTCACTCTTTTGTGTGTGTGCGTGAGTACCTGTGTTCGAGAGTGTACACGTGTGTGTACCTCTGTGTGTGACCCATATAACAAGAGCGATAATCACCAAGCCGAACAAGCCCAAGCAATTGGGGTCAAGTGCTGGACACACTATCGAAGCACCGTGTTGGAGGAGGATCAGTATCTCTACCTACCAAGGACACACACACACACACACAGCACGCATAACTACGATACAACATTGCGATGCACAACTTCTCAGTTTTTCAACCAGCGCATAACACTGCTAAATGTGATATGTCGATACTCCTCCTCCTCCCGTTGAACGCCCTTGTCGATCAAATGTTCTCTGTCTCCTTCACAGAGAAATCCAATTACAGTGTTTCACCCGAGCACACACCTTCTAGTAATAGCAGTGGATAAACAATGTGCTTTTTAAAATAAGTGCTATCTGAGACTTGCACGCACACGCACACACACACACACACACACACACACACACACACACACACACACACACACACACACACACACACACACACACACACACACACACACACACACACACACACACTCAAAGCATTAACCTTTCCAAAATACCATCTGGGAGACGATGTTGGTTAAGTCTTATTTAATAGATTTTTAATTCTAGATTGTCTTTTAAATCCTCCCAGTGAGAAGCACAATGACTAGATGATTGGCTATCCATCAGCTACACAAGTGGATGTTTTCTCACATGAAAAATTAATCAACCGTTTGAAAAATGGATCATGTATTATAATGCAGAGGGCTTGTGTTTTGTTGTCCTTAGATTAGTTACCAGTTAAGCAGTTGATCATTTTTTCTGTTGGCTTGTACTGACGTACAGCCACCATTTTGTACCTGATGTTTTGTTAGTTACGATCAGGTTATATCCTTCATAAATAGGGCTACAATATGTTATACAGATAAAAATACATCTTATGGAACAGCAAGGACTGTGAACAGTTACACACACAGGTACAATCACACATAACATACACACTATACACACGCGTACATCTGGATTGTGTATTGTAGTAGAGTAGTGGCCGGAGGGCACATACTTAATGTATTGTGAAATCTGTGGGAAAATGTATTTTAATGTTTTAAAATGTTATTATAATCGATATTACTGCCCAGGAAGAGTAGCTGCTACCTTGGTAGGAACTAATTGGGATCCCTAATAAATACAAATGAAGACATTTGTAGTGGGCTGTGAGTGGTGTATAATAATTAGCCTAATGTTGTTGTGATACAAGTAGTCTTGCATTTTTGTATCATATGTCTCATTATAGACAGTGTAGCCAGGGTGTAACCAGGGTATAGCCAGGGTGTAACCAAGGTGTAACCAGAGTGTAGCCAGGGTGTAACCAGGGTGTAACCAGGGTGTAGCCAGGGTGTAACCAAGGTGTAACCAGAGTGTAGCCAGGGTGTAACCAGGGTGTAACCAGGGTGTAGCCAGAGTGTAACCAAGGTGTAGCCAGGGTGTAACCAGGGTGTAACCAGGGTGTAACCAAGGTGTAGCCAGGGTGTAGCCAGAGTGTAGCCAGGGTGTAGCCAGGGTGTAGCCAGAGTGTAACCAGAGTGTAGCCAGGGTGTAGCCAGAGTGTAGCCAGGATGTAACCAGGGTGTAGCCAGGGTGTAACCAGGGTGTACCCAGAGTGTAGCCAGGGTGTAGCCAGAGTGTAGCCAGAGTGTAGTCAGGGTGTAGCCAGAGTGTAGCCAGGGTGTAGCCAGAGTATAGCCAGGGTGTAACCAGAGTGTAGCCAGGGTGTAGCCAGAGTGTAGCCAGGGTGTAGCCAGGGTGTAACCAGGGTGTAGCCAGGGTGTAGCCAGAGTGTAGCCAGGGTGTAGCCAGGGTGTAACCAGGGTGTAGCCTGGGTGTAGCCAGAGTGTAACCAGAGCGTAACTTATGGTGGGTGATGAGATTGTGAAAACTTGTTTTTATTTTATTCTCTCAGGCCTTGTCTTATTAAGGCGAGACATGATGCTGTCCAGTGATTCACTAACTCATTGTCAGGCCCAGGTACTACTGCCTGTCTGCTCTGTTGCCTGCTATATCCAATTCAATCTATCTGCTACACCACCATCTTAATAGGCTAGAGCCCTCCCGGGGACATCTGGAGTGGAATACAGACACACACACACACACACACACACACACACACACACACACACACACACACACACACACACCTTAATAGGCTATATACCTCATGGGGATATACAGTATGTATTGAAATGCTCTCGTCTACTGGACCATAGGCTATGAAATAAGCAACAGCAATCATAGTGCTACATGTCAGACCTCATGTAAAACCTCAAATATGTTAAATACCATATCTTATCTGATAATATAATGACTAAAAATCCACATGGCCAAATCCCAAAGGAAATAAATGGTTGGAACATAATAAATCAAAATGTCTAAGCTGCAATTATTTTGGTATCCAGCCCCCTGCATACAGTAGGTGTCACTCAGTCAACACATGTGTTGGAAGGCTACTCCTTTATCTTATAATCACAGTTCTTTCCTCTCTAAAGGTCAACTGTAAGGGTGTTATCTATGGACAACTATGAATAATATACAGTACCAGTCCTGCCAATAACCACGATCTGAAGACTTGTCTTCTGCCACCAGAATTCTTTTCTGGACAGAATTAGGTCATTTTCTGATGAAGATGAGTTGTGTATCGTGTGTGTGTGTGTTGCTTGGTAATGGAGCTAGTGGTTATTGGCCCATCTGGCACCTGTGTCTAATTCATGTCCAGGCAGGCAGTCTCTTTTGATTTGTGTCTTCTGCTTCCTAGGCCCAGTTAACCCCCCCACAGAACAAAAGAATTTTTAAAATAACAGCCTTCCTGGTTTTTGCAATGCCACTAGTCAACTAGGCCCAGTTAACCCTGGTTCTATCTCCACAGAACCAGATGGTCTCTCCCCAGTTAACCCTGGTTCTATCTCCACAGAACCAGATGGTCTCTCCCCAGTTATCCCTGGTTCTATCTCCACAGAACCAGATGGTCTCTCCCCAGTTAACCCTGGTTCTATCTCCACAGAACCAGATGGTCTCTCCCCAGTTAACCCTGGTTCTATCTCCACAGAACCAGATGGTCTCTCCCCAGTTAACCCTGGTTCTATCTCCACAGAACCAGATGGTCTCTCCCCAGTTATCCCTGGTTCTATCTCCACAGAACCAGATGGTCTCTCCCCAGTTATCCCTGGTTCTATCTCCACAGAACCAGAGTTAACCCTGGTTCTATCTCCACAGAACCAGATGGTCTCTCCACAGAACCATGGTTATCCCTGGTTCTATCTCCACAGAACCAGATGGTCTCTCCCCTGGTTCTATCTCCACAGAACCCTGGTTATCCCTGGTTCTATCTCCACAGAACCAGATGGTCTCTCCCCAGTTAACCCTGGTTCTATCTCCACAGAACCAGATGGTCTCTCCCCAGTTAACCCTGGTTCTATCTCCACAGAACCAGATGGTCTCTCCCCAGTTATCCCTGGTTCTATCTCCACAGAACCAGATGGTCTCTCCCCAGTTATCCCTGGTTCTATCTCCACAGAACCAGATGGTCTCTCCCCAGTTAACCCTGGTTCTATCTCCACAGAACCAGATGGTCTCTCCCCAGTTATCCCTGGTTCTATCTCCACAGAACCAGATGGTCTCTCCCCAGTTAATCCTGGTTCTATCTCCACAGAACCAGATGGTCTCTCCCCAGTTAACCCTGGTTCTATCTCCACAGAACCAGATGGTCTCTCCCAAGTCAGCTGTCCGCAGGGCCAGATGTGAGTCTAGATTTACTGATGTCATGGTCTCCTATGGGGCTTCTCTGGGGCTTCAGAGTCCAGAGTGTCTGCACTGCACCATGGAGACTGTTACTGTAGGCTGGCAGTAGAAATGTGGGACGTCACACCTACACCTGGGTTCAGCTACTATTTGGACAATTTAACAGAATGGGTATAGTTAAGTCTTTGTTTGTCAATGGTGGGTGTGCTCAGTGCCCAGACTGTTCCAGTATGTGTTTTTAGGAATCAATAGCGGTACGTATGCCATCTCTATGAGTCACGTCACTGCATGTTTATGCCATTGGTAGTTTATCTCTTCAATCTAGCAGAGGGCATTTACACAGGCAGCCGTTTGTGAGCTGCATTTTCCCTCTCTCTTTTTAAAAAGACATTTAGGATAATATGAATGATCCACCAGTCTTAACATAGCCCAATAACCCAATGTTGTTTTCTTCTTTGGTGCTTATGAAAGGCGGCATGGCAAATGAACCCAGTTCGCAGTACTGAGACATCATCATATCGCTGCCTATTGATTCCATGAGCATTATAAAGGAGCCAGAACCAGAAAGAAAAGAGGGAAGAGCTGAGAGAAAGAGAAGATATTTCAAGTCTATTGACTGGTGAAAAGAAAGATCTTGGAGGCAGACTCAGGGGGGGGATTAGATCATATGAACATTTCCACTCTTAGTTCCGTTCCCACAATGCTGCTGAATGTGGATCCACGTTATTACCAGAGTGTCAGGTGGTGTTATAATTAAATGCAGAACAACAAGAACAAAACACACACAGTCTATCACACAGTCTATACCCAGGTGGAAGTAAACACACAAACACACACAGTCTATACCCAGATGGAAATGCACACACACAGTCTATACCCAGATGGAAATACACACACACACAGTCTATACCCAGATGGAAATACACACACACACACAGTCTATACCCAGATGGAAATACACACACACACACACACACACACACACACACACACACACACACACACACACACACACACACACACACACACAGATGGAAATATACACACACACACACACACACACACACAGTCTATACCCAGATGGAAATAAATAAACACATACACACACACAGTCTATACCCAGATGGAAATCTATACACACACACACACACACACACACACACACACAGTCTATACCCAGATGGAAATATACACACACACACACACACACACACACACACAGTCTAGACCCAGATGGAAATAAACATGAAAAAACATCTGAAATGTATTCTGGGGTAATTAGAATGGCGCATGTTAATAGTGGCAAAGAAATACTGTTTATTCAGTACCCCACACGCGAGGTAATTGCTTTGAGAGCAGATTGATACTCTGTTAGGTTGTTATATTTACGGCTTAATCTACGTGCCAATCACATTTATTGGGATTATAAAAATAATGACTTTACGTTGAAACGTACTGTAAATTGTTTCATTGTACCACTGCCTTGTGGTGGCAGCAGCAGCAACAGGAATGTAGAAATCATTGGGGTAACAATGTGTATTAAATTGAACCACCAGTTGTTGGCAAGACCGGCATTCATTTATTCTCCATTACAAGGATGTCAAATGGAGAACAACCTGAGATTTAAAAATGACAGTCTGACAGCTCAGAGCTCGTCGTGATTCATCACTTGATCTGAAAGCACATATGACATGTGAAGCGAGAGATAGAGACAGAGAATAGAGAGATAAAGAGCTGGAAAGAGCCAGAGAGAGAGAGAGACAAAAGGAAGCAACATTGATCACAGAGAAACATGGAGTAAATGGAGGGTCTATTGAACCAAACCCTGGCAGGAGAAAGGATGGCATGCTTTTCATCTTGGTTCTGCTACTGTCTGAGATTCCCTTACAGCCAATAGAAACCCTTGATCCGGGTTCTGAAACACTGCTTAGATCATCCCTTTAATGACTTGTGTTTATGCATCATCACCAGGCCTACAGTATACTGCTGTTGACTTCTATGAGACAGACGTGAGGACCAACTGCCTTGATTCGACCAACTGAAAGACAGCTATGGTGAGCCTATAATGACTTGTGCTTGTGTGTTATCAGTGCATGCAGTGCACTGCTGTAGGGTTGACTTTTACAGTATATTGTAGGGCCTATTGCTGACTCCATAACCCTCAGCGCAACAAAGGCACATACTAATAGTTCCTACAGGGAGACGAGCAGTAGAATAACTCACCATCCATCCAGAATACATGAATGTTCATTCTGCCCCTCAGATGATTATATCCTGGCCTTTATCGTTTCCATAGCGATATTAGTAATTGATAGGCCCTCCCCTGCTGACCTGCAGTTCTTCTCCTGATGACGTCAGCTCGGTTAAAATATCCTTCCACCCTGTGAGGAGGTTCATCTGTAGAGTGTGTGTGTCGTGGTTTGATTGGAATCTTTTGGTGTGAATTTCCTTCACTGAGCTCTTTGGTGTGAATTACTTTAATTTGTTGAGCTCTTTTGGTGTGAATGATTTGAATGAGAACAGACGGGTAGGGCTTGTTTCAGTTAAAATAAGTCTGGTAGCCTACTGTATAAATGCATTCACATTATAAATGATTCATACATAACACGTCCTTGGGCTAGTGCACTGAAGTTACTCTGCACTGGGTGTAATGGTGTGTGTGTACAGTGTTCAGACATGCTCCTGGCTGTGTGTTGAGGTTGTCGTTGTAAATCAGTGTGTTCTGGAGTTGTTCTTCTCCTGACTAGATGCTGTAGGCTGTTTAGACTCCTAGCAGGTAAAACTCTTCTCTGTGGACCGACAGGCAGGCAGACAGACAGACAGACCTCTTAGTGAACACATACACACAGTGACATTTACAGAGATGGAGAGTAGCTTAAACATGCTTAAATACCTCCTCCGCGTGAAGGTTAATTATGTCCAGCTAAAGCCCATTATTCCCATTCCTCTTGTTATGGAGTCCCATGTTGCATCCCGAATGGTACCATATTCCCTATATAGTGCACTACTTTTGACCAGGACCCGTAGGGCTCTGGTCAAAAGTAGTGCACTTTATCATGGAAAGGGTGCCATTTGGGACGTATCGCCAATGTGGCGGAGTAATAATGAGGGTTGAATCCCCTGGCAAAGCAGAGCGGCTGGTGGTGAAATCCTCTGGGGCTGAACCCTCATCAGAGCCTGGTGCTGCTGCACCTGCTGAGGACACATCCACTCTTCATGTCCCACAAAGCCCCAGGCTCACATCCAGCTGTTCAGATAATCAATGATTTCACAAATGGGTGGTTATGGTGGGTGTGTGGGTGTGGGTGCGTGCCTAAGTTACACGTTTCCTTGTTGT
>NC_056439.1:2932693-3045193 GCF_018296145.1 Oncorhynchus tshawytscha
TCTTTGACCTTCCCTTGTGATCTTACTTCACTGTCAGATATAGAGAATCCGGCTATGAGAATCCGGCTATGAGCCCTCCTTCCTTTTCCTGTGCCACAATATCACCTGCACTCACCACCCTCCTAATATCACTCACCACCCTCCTAATATCACTCACCACCCTCCTAATATCACTCACCACCCTCCTAATATCACTCACCACCTTCCTAATATCACTCACCACCCTCCCTCACCACCCTCCTAATATCACTCACCACCCTCCTAATATCACTCACCACCCTCCTAATATCACTCACCACACTCCTAATATCACTCACCACACTCCTAATATCACACACCACCCTCCTAATATCACTCACCACCCTCCTAATATCAGTCACCACCCTCCTAATATCACTCACTACCCTCCTAATATCACTCACCACCCTCCTAATATCACTCACCATCCTCCTAATATCACTCACCACCCTCCTAATATCACTCACCATCCTCCTAATATCACTCACCACCCTCCTAATATCACTCACCATCCTCCTAATATGACTCACCTTCCTCCTAATATCACTCACCATCCTCCTAATATGACTCACCATCCTCCTAATATCACTCACCATCCTCCTTAATATCACTCACCATCCTCCTTAATATCACTCACCACCCTCCTAATATCACTCACCACCCTCCTAATATCACTCACCACCCTCCTAATATCACTCACCACCCTCCTAATATCACTCACCATCCTCCTAATATCACTCACCATCCTCCTAATATCACTCACCATCCTCCTAATATCACTCACCATCCTCCTAATATCACTCACCACCCTCCTAATATCACTCACCATCCTCCTAATATCACTCACCATCCTCCTACTTTTAAACCTTTTGAATTGTACGTACAGTCATCAGTTACGGTCCTCCATTCCACATAATGCAAACATTTGTATGCATGTTTTATGCTTACTGTATTGACTGACTTTCAGTGCAATGGACCATTATGAATGTAGTATGTTTGCATCTGTAATGATCATAACCATTATTGTAAAGTACTGTACATTTAGAAATATACTGAACAAAAATATAAGCGCAACATGTAAAGTGTTGGTCCCATGCTTCATGAGTTGAAATAAAAGCACAAAAAGCTTATTTCTCTAACATGTTGTGCACAAATTTGTTTACATCCTTGTTAGCGAGCGTTTCTCCTTTGTCAAGATAATCCCTCCACCTGACAGGTGTGGCATATCAAGAAGCTGATTAAACAGCAGGGTCATTGGGGCAGCAGGTAGCCTAGTGGTTAGAGTGTTGGGCCAGTATCCAAAAGGTTGCTGGATTGAGTCCGTGAGCTGACAAGGTAAAAATAAATCTACCCCTGAACAAGGCAGTTAACCCACTGCTCCATGGTAGGCTGTCATTGTAAATAAGAATTTGTTCTTAACTGACTTGCCTAGTTAAATAAAAAATACAAATAATAATAAGTACACAGGTGCACCTTGTGCTTGGGACTCTAAAACGTCTAGTTTTAACACAATGCCACAGATGCTTCAAGTTTTGAGGGAGTGTGCAATTGCCATTCTAACTGCAGGAATGTCCACCAGAGCTGTTGCCAGAGAATTGAATGTTCATTTCCCTACCATAAGCCGCATCTGACGTCGTTTTAGAGAATTTGTCAGTACGTCCAACCGGCCTCACAACTGCAGACCATGGGTAACCACACCAGCCCAGGACCTCCACATCCGGCTTCTTCACCTGTGGGATCGTCTGAGACCAGCCACCCGGACAACTGATGAAACTGTGGGTTTGCACAACCAAATCATTTCTGCACAAGCTGTCAGAAACCGTATCAGGGAAGCTCATCTGCTACCTCACTAGGATCTTGACCTGACTGCAGTTTGGCCTCATAACCAACTTCAGTAGGCAAATGCTCACCTTCGATGGCCACTGGCACACTGGAGAAGTGTGCTCTTCACGGTATGAATCCCGGTTTCAACTGTACTAGACAGATGGCAGACAGTGTGTATGACGATGTGTGGGTGAGCGGTTTGCTGACGTCTACATTGTGAACAGAAAGCTGAAAATGTCTCAGTCCTTCCATGGCCTGCCTACTCACCAGACATGTCACCCATTGAGCATGTTTTGGATGCTCTGGATTGACGTGTTCGCCAGCGTGTTCTAGTTCCCGCCAATATCCAGCAACTTCGCACAGCCATTGAAGAGGTGAGGGATAACATTCCACAGGCCACAATCCACAACCTGATTAATGCTATGCAAAAGAGATGGTGCGTGAGGCAAATGGTGGTCGCACCAGATTCGGAATGGTTTTCTGATACACAGCCCTATGAATATTAGTATTCCCAGCAGTGGCGATTTTAGCATGTAAATCTTGGTGGGGCAAACAAACAAAAAAAGTGGGATGCATGACAGCAAAGCCACTACACCTAAAAACATAGATGATATGGTTGACTTGCTTAAACTAATGTGGTTTCTCCTGACAATTGAGATGTACAAACTATGGCATAAGGGGACGACAAGCAGACAAGAGGCCATCCGTAACTTCGATTGAGACATTAATGAGAAAGCGACGATGGACTTAGTCAATATAACTATTTGTTCAGTACTTTTGAAATGTACAGCGACAGAATTCAGAACATGGGCCGTTCTTACAGTGTTCTCCCTGTACACCAAGTCTGAGCCGTAGCATAAATAAACAGACAATGAAAGCTCTTACAATATTCGATGATTACATTTCTCTAAAACAGGTTATAGGCTATTTGTGCACCACCAAGTCAGAACATTAGGAAAAATTAAGAGGTGAAAATAGACCAAATTATTAGGGTGAGGCACATGGGTTACTAACAGCTTGCTACACAACATACACTTACTATTACTTTATTAGCTACAGTATACATTTCTCCCTTTCATATTGCATCGCGCCGACAGAAACAAACATCTTTCTGGTAAGAAGAGGGGCGGGGGCGTATGCCTTATGACTAACGTGACATGGTGTGATGAAAGAAACATACAGGAACTCAAATCCTTCTGTTCACCTGATTTAGAATTCCTCACAATCAAATGTAGACCGCATTATCTACCAAGAGAATTCTCTTCGATTATAATCACAGCTGTATATATCCCCCCCAAGCAGACACATCGATGGCTCTGAACGAACTTTATTTAACTCTCTGCAAACTGGAAACGATTTATCCGGAGGCTGCATTCATTGTAGCTGGGGATTTTAACAAGGCTAATCTGAAAACAAGACTCCCTAAATTTTATCAGCATATCGATTGCGCAACCAGGGGTGGAAAGACCTTGGATCATTGTTACTCTAACTTCCGCGACGCATATAAGGCCCTGCCCCGCCCCCTTTCGGAAAAGCTGACCACGACTCCATTTTGTTGATCCCTGCCTACAGACAGAAACTAAAACAAGAGGCTCCCACGCTGAGGTCTGTCCAACGCTGGTCCGACCAAGCTGACTCCACACTCCAAGACTGCTTCCATCACGTGGACTGGGAGATGTTTCGTATTGCGTCAGATAACAATATTGACGAATACGCTGATTCGGTGTGCGAGTTCATTAGAACGTGCGTTGAAGATGTCGTTCCCATAGCAACGATTAAAACATTCCCTAACCAGAAACCGTGGATTGATGGCAGCATTCGTGTGAAACTGAAAGTGCGAACCACTGCTTTTAATCAGGGCAAGGTGTCTGGTAACATGACTGAATACAAACAGTGCAGCTATTCCCTCCGCAAGGCTATCAAACAAGCTAAGCGTCAGTACAGAGACAAAGTAGAATCTCAATTCAACGGCTCAGACACAAGAGGCATGTGGCAGGGTCTACAGTCAATCACGGACTACAGGAAGAAATCCAGCCCAGTCACGGACCAGGATGTCTTGCTCCCAGGCAGACTAAATAACTTTTTTGCCCGCTTTGAGGACAATACAGTGCCACTGACACGGCCTGCAATGAAAACATGCGGTCTCTCCTTCACTGCAGCCGAGGTGAGTAAGACATTTAAACGTGTTAACCCTCGCAAGGCTGCAGGCCCAGGCGGCATCCCCAGCCGCGCCCTCAGAGCATGCGCAGAGCAGCTGGCCGGTGTGTTTACGGACATATTCAATCAATCCCTATACCAGTCTGCTGTTCCCACATGCTTCAAGAGGGCCACCATTGTTCCTGTTCCCAAGAAAGCTAAGGTAACTGAGCTAAACGACTACCGCCCCGTAGCACTCACATCCGTCATCATGAAGTGCTTTGAGAGACTAGTCAAGGACCATATCACCTCCACCCTACCTGACACCCTAGACACACTCCAATTTGCTTACCGCCCAAATAGGTCCACAGACGATGCAATCTCAACCACACTGCACACTGCCCTAACCCATCTGGACAAGAGGAATACCTATGTGAGAATGCTGTTCATCGACTCAGCTCGGCATTCAACACCATAGTACCCTCCAAGCTCGTCATCAAGCTCGAGACCCTGGGTCTCGACCCCGCCCTGTGAAACTGGGTACTGGACTTCCTGACGGGCCGCCCCCAGGTGGTGAGGGTAGGCAACAACATCTCCTCCACGCTGATCCTCAACACTGGGGCCCCACAAGGGTGAGTGTGGTGTCAGGAAAATAACCTCACACTCAACGTCAACAAAACTAAGGAGATGATTGT
Source organism: Oncorhynchus tshawytscha (assembly GCF_018296145.1). Lineage (NCBI taxonomy): Eukaryota > Metazoa > Chordata > Actinopteri > Salmoniformes > Salmonidae > Oncorhynchus > Oncorhynchus tshawytscha. The sequence goes on from NC_056439.1 coordinate 2,937,367, forward strand.
GGACTTCAGGAAACAGCAGAGGGAACACCCCCATCCACATCGATGGAACAGTAGTGGAGAGGGTAGCAAGTTTTAAGTTCCTCGGCATACACATCACAGACAAACTGAATTGGTCCACTCACACAGACAGCATCGTGAGGAAGGCGCAGCAGCGCCTCTTCAACCTCAGGAGGCTGAAGAAATGTGGCTTGTCACCAAAAGCACTCACAAACTTCTACAGATGCACAATCGAGAGCATCCTGGCGGGCTGTATCACCGCCTGGTATGGCAACTGCACCGCCCTCAACCGTAAGGCTCTCCAGAGGGTAGTGAGGTCTGCACAACACATCACCGGGGGCAAACTACCTGCCCTCCAGGACACCTACACCACCCGATGCTACAGGAAGGCCATAAAGATCATCAAGGACATCAACCACCCGAGCCACTGCCTGTTCACCCCGCTGTCATCCAGAAGGCGAGGTCAGTACAGGTGCATCAAAGCTGGGACCGAGAGACTGAAAAACAGCTTCTATCTCAAGGCCATCAGACTGTTAAACAGCCAACACTAACATTGAGTGGCTACTGCCAACACACTGTCAATGACACTGACTCTACTCCAGCCACTTTAATCATGGGAATTGATGGGAAATGATGTAAATATATCACTAGCCACTTTAAACAATGCTACCTTATATAATGTTACTTACCCTACATTATTCATCTCATATGCATACGTTGATACTGTACTCTATATCATCGACTGCATCCTTATGTAATACATGTATCACTAGCCACTTTAACTATGCCACTTGGTTTACATACTTATCTCATATGTATATACTGTACTCGATATCATCTACTGTATCTTGCCTATGCTGCTCTGTACCATCACTCATTCATATATCCTTATGTACATATTCTTTATCCCCTTACACTGTGTTATAAGACAGTAGTTTTTTTGGAATTGTTAGTTAGATTACTTGTTCGTTATTACTGCATTGTCGGAACTAGAAGCACAAGCATTTCGCTACACTCACATTAACATCTGCTAACCATGTGTATGTGACAAATAAAATTTGATTTGATTTGATTTGATTTGATTTGATTTGATTTTGATTTGAGGGTGCGTTCTGAGCCCTCTCCTGTATTCCCTGTTCACCCACAACTGCGTGGCCACGCACGCCTCCAACTCAATCATCAAGTTTGCGGACCACACAACAGTGGTAGGCTTGATTACCAACAACGACGAGACGGCCTACAGGGAGGAGGTGAGGGCCCTCGGAGTGTGGTGTCAGGAAAATAACCTCACACTCAACGTCAACAAAACTAAGGAGATGATTGTGGACTTCAGGAAACAGCAGAGGGAACACCCCCTATCCACATCGATGGAACAGTAGTGGAGAGGGTAGCAAGTTTTAAGTTCCTCGGCATACACATCACAGACAAACTGAATTGGTCCACTCACACAGACAGCATCGTGAAGAAGGCGCAGCAGCGCCTCTTCAACCTCAGGAGGCTGAAGAAATTCGGCTTGTCACCAAAAGCACTCACAAACTTCTACAGATGCACAATCGAGAGCATCCTGGCGGGCTGTATCACCGCCTGGTACGGCAACTGCTCCGCCCTCAACCGTAAGGCTCTCCAGAGGGTAGTGAGGTCTGCACAACGCATCACCGGGGGCAAACTACCTGCCCTCCAGGACACCTACACCACCCGATGTTACAGGAAGGCCATAAAGATCATCAAGGACATCAACCACCCGAGCCACTGCCTGTTCACCCCGCTATCATCCAGAAGGTGAGGTCAGTACAGGTGCATCAAAGCTGGGACCGAGAGATTGAAAAACAGCTTCTATCTCAAGGCCATCAGACTGTTAAACAGCCACCACTAACATTGAGTGGCTGCTGCCAACACACTGACAATGTCACTGACTCAACTCCAGCCACTTTAATAATGGGAATTGATGGAAATGATGTAAATATATAAACAATGCTACCTTATATAATGTTACTTACCCTACATTATTCATCTCATATGCATACGTATATACTGTACTCTATATCATCGACTGCATCCTTATGTAATACATGTATCACTAGCCACTTTAACTATGCCACTTTGTTTACATACTCATCTCATATGTATATACTGTACTCGATATCAGCTACTGTATCTTGCCTATGCTGCTCTGTACCATCACTCATTCATATATCCTTATGTACATATTCTTTATCCCCTTACACTGTGTATAAGACAGTAGTTTTGGAATTGTTAGTTAGATTACTTGTTGGTTATTACTGCATTGTCGGAACTAGAAGCACAAGCATTTCGCTACACTCGCATTAACATCTGCTAACCATGTGTATGTGACAAAGAAAATTTGATTTGATTTTTGATTTGATTTGATTTACGCAGCAGCATACAAGACATTTTTGGGCTCACCTTGTGAAAGTGGCGCAGCGGTCCTTTGTTGGAAACTTTTGTCATCAAACTTTGTCATCAAAGTCTGGCATTCTATGGATTGATGGGTGGGAACTCAGGAACAAACACAGCCACTCCATTGAATAGCAGGCTAACGTTAGGGGTTTCTTTGTTGACATAATCAGTCAAGCTACTAGGCAGGTAGCCTAGTGGTTAGCACGCTGGGCTAGTAACAGAAAGGTTGCTGGATTGAATCCCTGAGCTGACAAGGTAAAAATCTGTTGTCCTGCCCTTGAACAAGGCAGTTAAACCACTGTTCCCCAGTAGGCCCTCATTGTAAATAACAATTTGTTCTTAACTGACTTGCCAAGTTAAATTTAAAAAAGTGTAATGTTGTAGATATAATGTGTTTTGATGTCATTTTATCTGTGACCTTCAGCAAAGGGGCATTTTTGAGCTCTAACCTTGATGTACTGTCCCCTTCATGACAGAAAACTGAGCCAATCAGGCGCAACGCTCTGTATTTTCTGCTGGCTTGCCCCACCACCACAGAAAGCACTGAGCTAGGCTGAAACACCTGCCTTTTGGAGCTGCTTTACTCAGGAAATCAAAAAAGAGACCATGTTTGTATGCAGCTTTATTAACTCAATTACATTTGATTTTTTTTACATTGTTTTCAAACTGATATGTGACATGTATTAATGACAAAATAACATGCAAAACAGGCAAACCCGACCCCAAAAAAGCCTCTGCCCCACCTGCCCTGAATGACGGGTCACCACTGATTCCCAGTCATGTGAAATCCATAGATTAGGGCCTAATAAATTCCTTATATGAATTGTAATTGAGTAAAACCTTTGAAATTGCTGCATGTTGCGTGGATGTGTTTGCTCAGTGTATATTTCCATCTCTCATTCCTGAAGCATCGAACTGTGTAGCCTCTACTTCACTCACACAGTCATGCTGGCAGGTACGTTAGCCTTGGAACAGCACAGAGACTGAATGCATGATCCAGGAATCATATGAATCATTCAATTATATCTCGCTTTCTGAAAAATGTGTGTTATTTTATGTGTAAAGGTTGCACCACTTACAGCAGCAGCCAGAGAGCGTCTGGGGTAGCAGGTATGAAATAGAACAAAGAGAACCATGCTGAGCTTTTGTTGTAGAGCCAGCTGTAAACAGACCAAAATACTCCCCACACCACGGATACAATAGCAGATCTATTCCTCCACCATGCAGGTCACGGGATAAAGAGTACAGCAGGTCTGGAGGTCAACAGGTCTTTCCATCTGTTATGGACTGTGATTCAGTGAAATCACCAGGTGAAATAGGGGTGGTTATCCACTCAGCTGCCATGAATGCATCATTCTTCAAAGCCTCTTTCAGAGAAACACTTTTGATTTGAAAGCCAGGTATTTTCCCTTTGATCGTTCCTTCCAACCAAAAACACAGATACCCAATCACTCACTCAGAGATGCCAAAAGGAAAGCTAGACTGAAATGAAATCAAATTGAACTGAAATGAAAAACAATTGAAGCCTAATTTAATTTACGTGGGGCACTGGAGCAACAGAACTCACTTGAGGAGCCCACTTTGCCCAAGTTATTGTGTGAGACATATTGGATGCCTTTTGGTAAAGATATCCAAAGTGGCATCAGACACACTGACTCAGACCCATTTGGCATCATCTTTCTCCAGGTGCTCCCCAGCTCTTTTCAAGCCAATTCATAACTTCTCTTCTTGAGAGTCGTGGCTGCTTCATTATCAGAGTACTGAACTATATTTTGCACGTTGGGATTTGACATTCCTCTGCTTTTTAGCTCGGGCTGTGAGTCAGAACCTTAGGATGTGTTGCTCTGCTCTCCCTCCCCTCCTCTGACTGTTTACTGTTTTACAGAGCGGCTCCTCCGTACTCACGAAAGTCAAGCAAGGCCGTTGTCCTATCTCTGCTCTGATGGACTATTGATTTAGCTGCTCTCTAAGTCAGGGAAGGGATTTCTCATTGAGATAATACTGTAGCAATTCTATCTGAAATCTTCATTGAGTGCCAAGGGGCTCCAGAGTTCTTATCTCGCCCGCCTGTGGATTGAGATTGACTTTGCCAACAATGCCGTTGTCCTTCTACTGCACTCCACTGCACTGCTCTCTCAGAAGGAAGTATCCTTACTGTCTTTGTCCCCGAGCAACTCACCCTGTCTGTTACACTCTAATGGGTTTTGTGTCACGGGGAATTGTTCCGGGGTCTCGATACCTTTCGTTCTGCATTATGTTGCCCCCTTTCCAGATAACCACTTACAACAAAAAAATGTTGTAATGTTAATCTATGTCAAAACACTGTAGGAAGGTGTTGTAGGCTAGGTAGCGTCCCCCTGAATGCTTGGTGGCCATGACCTCCATTTTATATAGGAAGCACAATTTGACAGGGCTCATTCAGGTGACTTCCAATCTGCTGTTCCCTTGGAAACGGTGTGTGTGTGTGTGTGTGTGTGTGTGTGTGTGTGTCTGTTGTATCCCCACCTAATTGGAATGCAGGACTCATTGTGTGGCATCTCATCTGAGTTTATAAAGCACTTTCCTCCTCTTTCTCTAATGAATATTAATGTGGCCATGTTGAGTGAGGTAAAGTGGAGGCTCTTCTGTTTTTTTGTTGCTGAGGGATTCTTGTACACAATGAATATTTCCTCAACACAGACAGAGAGAGAGAGAGAGAGAGAGAGAGAGAGAGAGAGAGAGAGAGAGAGAGAGAGAGAGAGCAATGCATCATGCAACCTTAATGCTTCTCTATGAGTCTCTATGACTGTGTTGAGAAAGAAGGGAATATTTAACATAGACACGCTGCGTGCAGTCACTCAGAAAACAGGCAAGCACCTCAGTCTTACCTCCCCCTCCCCGAAGCACCTGCATCTATTCATTTGCTCTACCCTACATGTTACCATACATGATTCAAATATGCCCTCAGGTTCTCTTTCCTGTCTGGACTGATGTGTTTCACGTTTATTCTAACTGCAATGTACAGGTAACTGACAAAATAATGGAAACACTTGAGTAAATGAGGGTAACAAAGTATATTGAGAGCAGGTTCTTCCATACAGGTGTGGTTCCTGAGTTAATTCAGAAATTAGCATCCCTTAATGCTGTGTGTTATGTATAATGTTGGGCAGGCCATCAGTATGGAAATGATTTTGCTTACCATGGCTATGCCCCCAAAGGATGACAATGTCCCGATTCAATGGGCACAAGTGGTCACTGAATGGTTTGATGAGCATGAAAATGATGTAAACTAAATGCCATGGCCGTCACAGTAACAAGATCTCAACCCAATGGAACACTTATGAGAGATTCTGGAGCGGGATCTGAGACAGCGTTTTCCACCACCATCAACAAAACACCAAATTATGGAATTTCTCATGGAAGAATGGTGTCACATCCCTCCAATAGAGTTCCAGACACTTGTAGAATCTATACCAAGGTGCACTGAAGCTGTTCTGGCTCGTGGTGACACAACACCCTATTAAGACACTTTATGTTGGTGTTCCCTTTATTTTGGCAGTTACCTGACATCCCAGATTAGATAGATAATCTCTACAGTGATGTGTGAAACAAGTAGAGCTTGACACATGTTCAATAGCAAACCCCAAACAGTGTGAATAGACCTGCCGTGTATCTGATTTCCCACAAACTGGTTGAATCAATGTTATTTCAACAACATTTCAACCACACAATTTTTTTCAATGTGGTAACCAAATTTCAACATAGACAAACCTTGTATAAAATATGTTACATTTATACCTTTAAAACAATGTCAGATCTTCAACGTTATATCCACAATCAGAAAAGAATATAGGCTGGGCAGCACCTCCTACTGGAGAATTGATCTATCTACAGCTACCCTTTGGTCCCCCACGCAGAGTTTAACCAATCCCAGCCTTGCATAGCTATTATATTTGTCACTCACTATTATTCTGTTAATTACCAATGTGCTATCGTGAGGATGATTGTTGAGAGATCACCATTTTAAAACGAAATACATTCACTGTTGCTATCATTCCGAAGGGTAAGTTAAACCGAGCAAATGAAATATGACCATACTTTATCACTTATATATCATCAAAGATTCTATTTACTGTAGGCCTCTAATATAGCATTTAGAAAGTCAACAGTAGCAATTATGAATTCTAGAATTCAACTCAAAATGTACAATATAGTATGTCTAGGGTTTCAAGCTCTGGTTGATTTCAAATGGAATAAGGTTATTTAGTGATATTGTGTTTAGTTGTCAATGTAACCGAATATCAACATTTGAAGGAGATGTATTTTCTTCTTGGCTTTAATTCCAGTTTGTCAACAAATGAATCATTTATATGTTGGATACATCCATCTCAACCAAACAAGTTAAAGAATAGGACTAAATTGACTTTATTTAAAGTGCATTTAAAGTTTGATTTGATATTGTCCTCTTTAACCTTGGTTTTTGGTTGGGATGGAGACCTAAACCCAACATATCAATTATTCATTTGTAGACCAACTGTAATTAAAGCCAGACTAAGTCAGTGGCTCAGATGGAACTGTCCAAGGAGAAGATACATCTCCTTTAAATGTTGCTATTTGGTTGCACTGACAACAAAACACAATTCAATATCACTTTCAAAATACAATAAATAGCCTGAAGTTATCTTACAGACGAATGTAACAATCAACATTAAAACGAGTATCACATCCATGGCCGCATTTTCAAATCAGAGTTATTGGTTATGTACGCCGTTTAGCTGGTGTTATGGCAGGTGCAGCGAAATGCTTGTGTTCTTAGTTCCTATTAATCAATACAGCAAATGTCAACAAACACACACTAATCCAAAATGTAAAAATGATTTTAAAAAATGTAGGTTACTGCAACTGTAAATGTCTTCTTATGTAATCATATAAAGCGTGCAGCTTCAAGATGCTATAGGTCGTAGGTCGACGTAGGTCTGTGGAGACCTTCATGAATACTGCAATCATCTCTGCAGAATGTCGAACAGCATTGGTCACGTGCACCATGTACTTATAATGTGTTCTCAACTGCAATCCAAAATATCTGACAATGTATTCCCATTTTAACTTTGCTGTGCTTTTAAATGGTTGAAAGTGCAGTGATGGACATTCGGGTGACAACTAAACCAAAAATCCGACATTGTTTTTCCATTGGAATTTGGTTGTGCGTTTAGATCCATAGTGATAATGCATTGGACATTCAACCAACGATTCATTCTCTTTTTGATTGGGTGAATATAGGTTGTAATCTTATTATACAGTTGTACACATTGAAATGACGGTGAGTGCCCCGTGGTTTGTATCCAATAAATGTGTGTGTACGTCACACCTTAGAAGTCTGAGAACGAGCCTGTCTGCGTAGCTTAGTGTGGACTGTCAACCCTTATCTTAGTGTGTCAATGTGGAAATGAATTAGAGGTTAGGAGTGAACATGCTCACAGCTACTAGTGAATGAACTAGATCATTAATAAACATGCTTTATAAGCTACACAGTATATCTGTAGTCCAGCGGTAGCTAAGTGAATAATAAAGGCAATAGTATAGTCTCTCTCTCCTCTTTATTTCTTGATCTGTTTGTCTCTCTCTCTGTGTGTCTCTCTCTCTGTGTGTCTCTCTCTCCTCTTTATTTCTTGATCTGTTTGTCTCTCTCTCTGTGTGTCTCTCTCTCTCCTCTTCATTTCTTGATCTGTTTGTCTCTCTGTGTGTCTCTCTCTCCTCTTTATTTCTTGATCTGTTTGTCTCTGTGTGTCTCTCTCTCTTTATTTCTTGATCTGTTTGTCTCTCTGTGTGTCTCTCTCTCTCTCCTCTTTATTTCTTGATCTGTTTGTCTCTCTCTGTGTGTCTCTCTCTTGTGTCTCTCTCTCTCTCCTCTTTCTTTCTTGATCTGTTTGTCTCTCTGTGTGTCTCTCTCTCCTCTTTATTTCTTGATCTGTTTGTCTCTCTGTGTGTCTCTCTCTCCTCTTTATTTCTTGATCTGTTTGTCTCTCTCTGTGTGTCTCTCTCTCCTCTTTATTTCTTGATCTGTTTGTCTCTCTCTGTGTGTCTCTCTCTCTCCTCTTTATTTCTTGATCTGTTTGTCTCTTGTCTCTCTCTCCTCTTTATTTCTTGATCTGTTTGTCTCTCTCTGTGTGTCTCTCTCTCTCCTCTTTATTTCTTGATCTGTTTGTCTCTGTGTGTCTCTCTCTCTCCTCTTTATTTCTTGATCTGTTTGTCTCTCTCTGTGTGTCTCTCTCTCTCCTCTTTATTTCTTGATCTGTTTGTCTCTCTCTGTGTGTCTCTCTCTCTCTCTCCTCTTTCTTTCTTGATCTGTTTGTCTCTCTCTGTGTGTCTCTCTCTCTCTCTCTTTATTTCTTGATCTGTTTGTCTCTCTCTGTGTGTCTCTCTCTCTCCTCTTTCTTTCTTGATCTGTTTGTCTCTCTCTGTGTATCTCTCTCTCTCCTCTTTATTTCTTGATCTGTTTGTCTCTCTCTGTGTGTCTCTCTCTCTCTTTCTTTCTTGATCTGTTTGTCTCTCTCTGTGTGTCTCTCTCTCTCTCTTTCTTTCTTGATCTGTTTGTCTCTCTCTGTTTGTCTCTCTCTCCTCTTTATTTCTTGATCTGTTTGTCTCTCTCTGTGTGTCTCTCTCTCTCCTCTTTATTTCTTGATCTGTTTGTCTCTCTCTGTGTCTCTCTCTCTCTCTCCTCTTTCTTTCTTGATCTGTTTGTCTCTCTCTGTGTGTCTCTCTCTCTCCTCTTTATTTCTTGATCTGTTTGTCTCTCTCTGTGTGTCTCTCTCTCTCCTCTTTCTTTCTTGATCTGTTTGTCTCTCTCTGTGTATCTCTCTCTCTCCTCTTTATTTCTTGATCTGTTTGTCTCTCTGTGTGTCTCTCTCTCTCCTCTTTCTTTCTTGATCTGTTTGTCTCTCTGTGTGTCTCTCTCTCTCCTCTTTCTTTCTTGATCTGTTTGTCTCTCTGTGTGTCTCTCTCTCTCTTTCTTTCTTTCTTAATCTGTTTGTCTCTCTCTGTGTGTCTCTCTCTCTCTTTCTTTCTTTCTTAATCTGTTTGTCTCTCTCTGTGTGTCTCTCTCTCTCTCTCTCTCTCTCTCTCCTCTTTCTTTCTGGATCTGTTTGTCTCTCTGTGTGTCTCTTTCTTTCTTTCTTTCTTTCTTGATCTGTTTGTCTCTCTCTGTGTCTCTATCTCTCTCCTCTTTCTTTCTTGATCTGTTTGTCTCTCTGTGTGTCTCTCTCTGTGTGTCTCTCTCTCCTCTTTCTTTCTTGATCTGTTTGTCTCTCTGTGTCTCTCTCTCTCCTCTTTATTTCTTGATCTGTTTGTCTCTCTCTGTGTGTCTCTCTCTCTCTCCTCTTTATTTCTTGATCTGTTTGTCTCTCTCTGTGTGTCTCTCTCTCTCTCCTCTTTATTTCTTGATCTGTTTGTCTCTCTCTGTGTGTCTCTCTCTCTCCTCTTTCTTTCTTGATCTGTTTGTCTCTCTCTGTGTGTCTCTCTCTCTCTCCTCTTTATTTCTTGATCTGTTTGTCTCTCTCTGTGTGTCTCTCTCTCTCTCCTCTTTCTTTCTTGATCTGTTTGTCTCTCTCTGTGTGTCTCTCTCTCTCTCTCCTCTTTATTTCTTGATCTGTTTGTCTCTCTCTGTGTGTCTCTCTCTCCTCTCTTTCTTTCTTGATCTGTTTGTCTCTCTCTGTGTCTCTCTCTCTCTCCTCTTTCTTTCTTGATCTTTTTGTCTCTCTGTGTGTCTCTCTCTCTCCTCTTTCTTTCTTGATCTGTTTGTCTCTCTCTGTGTGTCTCTCTCTCTCTCCTCTTTATTTCTTGATCTGTTTGTCTCTCTCTGTGTGTCTCTCTCTCTCTTCTCTTTATTTCTTGATCTGTTTGTCTCTCTCTCCTCTTTATTTCTTGATCTGTTTGTCTCTCTCTCTGTGTGTCTCTCTCTCTGTGTGTCTCTCTCTCCTCTTTATTTCTTGATCTGTTTGTCTCTCTCTCTGTGTGTCTCTCTCTCTCCTCTTCATTTCTTGATCTGTTTGTCTCTCTCTGTGTGTCTCTCTCTCTCTCCTCTTTATTTCTTGATCTGTTTGTCTCTCTCTGTGTGTCTCTCTCTCCTCTTTATTTCTTGATCTGTTTGTCTCTCTCTGTGTGTCTCTCTATCTCTCCTCTTTATTTCTTGATCTGTTTGTCTCTCTCTGTGTGTCTCTCTCTCCTCTTTATTTCTTGATCTGTTTGTCTCTCTCTGTGTGTCTCTCTCTCTCCTCTTTATTTCTTGATCTGTTTGTCTCTCTCTGTGTGTCTCTCTCTCTCTCTTTCTTTATTTCTTGATCTGTTTGTCTCTCTCTGTGTGTCTCTCTCTCTCTCCTCTTTATTTCTTGATCTGTTTGTCTCTCTCTCTGTGTGTCTCTCTCTCTCTCCTCTTTATTTCTTGATCTGTTTGTCTCTCTCTGTATCTCTCTCTCACCTCTCTTTCTTTCTTGATCTGTTTGTCTCTCTCTCTGTGTCTCTCTCTCTCCTCTTTATTTCTTGATCTGTTTGTCTCTCTCTGTATCTCTCTCTCTCCTCTTTCTTTCTTGATCTGTTTGTCTCTCTCTGTGTGTCTCTCTCTCTCCTCTTTATTTCTTGATCTGTTTGTCTCTCTCTGTGTGTGTCTCTCTCTCCTCTTTATTTCTTGATCTGTTTGTCTCTCTCTGTGTCTCTCTCTCTCCTCTTTATTTCTTGATCTGTTTGTCTCTCTCTGTGTGTCTCTCTCTCTCCTCTTTCTTTCTTGATCTGTTTGTCTCTCTCTGTGTGTCTCTTCTCTCTCCTCTTTATTTCTTGATCTGTTTGTCTCTCTCTGTGTGTCTCTCTCTCTCCTATTTCTTTCTTGATCTGTTTGTCTCTCTGTGTGTCTCTCTCTCTCTCTCCTCTTTCTTTCTTGATCTGTTTGTCTCTCTGTGTGTCTCTCTCTCTCCTCTTTCTTTCTTGATCTGTTTGTCTCTCTGTGTGTCTCTCTCTCTCTTTCTTTCTTTCTTAATCTGTTTGTCTCTCTCTGTGTCTCTCTCTCTTTCTTTCTTTCTTAATCTGTTTGTCTCTCTCTGTGTGTCTCTCTCTCTGTCTCTCTCTCTCCTCTTTCTTTCTGATCTGTTTGTCTCTCTGTGTGTCTCTCTTCTCTTTCTTTCTTTCTTGATCTGTTTGTCTCTCTCTGTGTCTCTATCTCTCTCCTCTTTCTTTCTTGATCTGTTTGTCTCTCTGTGTGTGTCTCTCTCTCCTCTTTCTTTCTTGATCTGTTTGTCTCTCTGTGTGTGTCTCTCTCTCCTCTTTATTTCTTGATCTGTTTGTCTCTCTCTGTGTGTCTCTCTCTCTCCTCTTTATTTCTTGATCTGTTTGTCTCTGTGTGTCTCTCTCTCTCCTCTTTATTTCTTGATCTGTTTGTCTCTCTCTGTGTGTCTCTCTCTCTCCTCTTTATTTCTTGATCTGTTTGTCTCTCTATGTGTCTCTCTCTCTCTCTCCTCTTTCTTTCTTGATCTGTTTGTCTCTCTCTGTGTCTCTCTCTCTCTCCTCTTTATTTCTTGATCTGTTTGTCTCTCTCTGTGTGTCTCTCTCTCTCTCCTCTTTATTTCTTGATCTGTTTGTCTCTCTCTGTGTGTCTCTCTCTCCTCTTTATTTCTTGATCTGTTTGTCTCTCTCTGTGTCTCTCTCTCTCCTCTTTCTTTCTTGATCTGTTTGTCTCTCTGTGTGTCTCTCTCTCTCTCCTCTTTCTTTCTTGATCTGTTTGTCTCTCTCTGTGTGTGTCTCTCTCTCTCCTCTTTCTTTCTTGATCTGTTTGTCTCTCTGTGTGTCTCTCTCTCTCTCCTCTTTCTTTCTTGATCTGTTTGTCTCTCTGTGTGTCTCTCTCTCTCCTCTTTCTTTCTTGATCTGTTTGTCTCTCTGTGTGTCTCTCTCTCTCTTTCTTTCTTTCTTAATCTGTTTGTCTCTCTCTGTGTGTCTCTCTCTTTCTTTCTTTCTTAATCTGTTTGTCTCTCTCTGTGTGTCTCTCTCTCTGTGTCTCTCTCTCTCCTCTTTCTTTCTGGATCTGTTTGTCTCTCTGTGTGTCTCTCTTTCTTTCTTTCTTTCTTGATCTGTTTGTCTCTCTCTGTGTCTCTATCTCTCTCCTCTTTCTTTCTTGATCTGTTTGTCTCTCTGTGTGTGTCTCTCTCTCCTCTTTCTTTCTTGATCTGTTTGTCTCTCTGTGTGTGTCTCTCTCTCCTCTTTATTTCTTGATCTGTTTGTCTCTCTCTGTGTGTCTCTCTCTCTCCTCTTTATTTCTTGATCTGTTTGTCTCTGTGTGTCTCTCTCTCTCCTCTTTATTTCTTGATCTGTTTGTCTCTCTCTGTGTGTCTCTCTCTCTCCTCTTTATTTCTTGATCTGTTTGTCTCTCTGTGTGTCTCTCTCTTTCTTTCTTTCTTGATCTGTTTGTCTCTCTCTCTCTGTCTCTCTCTCTCTCTCTCTTTCTTTCTTGATCTGTTTGTCTCTCTCTGTGTGTCTCTCTCTCCTCTTTCTTTCTTGATCTGTTTGTCTCTGTGTCTCTCGCTCTCTCTTTCTTTCTTTCTTTCTTGATCTGTTTGTCTCTCTCTGTGTCTCTCTCTCTCCTCTTTCTTTCTTGATCTGTTTGTCTCTCTCTGTGTGTGTCTCTCTCTCTCCTCTTTCTTTCTTGATCTGTTTGTCTCTCTGTGTGTCTCTCTCTCTCTTTCTTTCTTTCTTGATCTGTTTGTCTCTCTGTGTCTCTCTCTCTCTCTTTCTTTCTTGATCTGTTTGTCTCTCTGTGTGTCTCTCTCTCTCTTTCTTTCTTTCTTAATCTGTTTGTCTCTCTCTATGTGTCTCTCTCTCTCTTTCTTTCTTTCTTAATCTGTTTGTCTCTCTCTGTGTGTCTCTCTCTCTCTCTCTCTCTCTCCTCTTTCTTTCTGGATCTGTTTGTCTCTCTGTGTGTCTCATTCTTTCTTTCTTTCTTTCTTGATCTGTTTGTCTCTCTCTGTGTGTCTCTCTCTCTCCTCTTTATTTCTTGATCTGTTTGTCTCTCTCTGTGTGTCTCTCTCTCTCCTCTTTCTTTCTTGATCTGTTTGTCTCTCTCTGTGTGTCTCTCTCTCTCTCCTCTTTATTTCTTGATCTGTTTGTCTCTCTCTGTGTGTCTCTCTCTCTCTCCTCTTTCTTTCTTGATCTGTTTGTCTCTCTGTGTGTCTCTCTCTCTCTCCTCTTTCTTTCTTGATCTTTTGTCTCTCTGTGTGTCTCTCTCTCTCCTCTTTCTTTCTTGATCTGTTTGTCTCTCTGTGTGTCTCTCTCTCTCTCCTCTTTATTTCTTGATCTGTTTGTCTCTCTCTGTGTGTGTCTCTCTCTCTCCTCTTTATTTCTTGATCTGTTTGTCTCTCTCTGTGTGTCTCTCTCTCTCTTCTCTTTATTTCTTGATCTGTTTGTCTCTCTCTCCTCTTTATTTCTTGATCTGTTTGTCTCTCTCTGTGTGTGTCTCTCTCTCTCCTCTTTATTTCTTGATCTGTTTGTCTCTCTGTGTGTCTCTCTCTCTCTCCTCTTTATTTCTTGATCTGTTTGTCTCTCTCTGTGTGTCTCTCTCTCTCTCCTCTTTATTTCTTGATCTGTTTGTCTCTCTCTGTGTGTCTCTCTCTCCTCTTTATTTCTTGATCTGTTTGTCTCTCTCTGTGTGTCTCTCTATCTCTGCTCTTTATTTCTTGATCTGTTTGTCTCTCTCTGTGTGTCTCTCTCTCCTCTTTATTTCTTGATCTGTTTGTCTCTCTCTGTGTGTCTCTCTCTCTCCTCTTTATTTCTTGATCTGTTTGTCTCTCTCTGTGTGTGTCTCTCTCTCTCCTCTTTCTTTCTTGATCTGTTTGTCTCTCTCTGTGTGTCTCTCTCTCTCTCCTCTTTATTTCTTGATCTGTTTGTCTCTCTCTGTGTGTCTCTCTCTCTCTCCTCTTTATTTCTTGATCTGTTTGTCTCTCTCTGTGTGTCTCTCTCTCTCCTCTTTATTTCTTGATCTGTTTGTCTCTCTCTGTGTGTCTCTCTCTCTCTCTTCTTTATTTCTTGATCTGTTTGTCTCTCTCTGTGTCTCTCTCTCACCTCTTTCTTTCTTGATCTGTTTGTCTCTCTCTGTGTGTCTCTCTCTCTCTCCTCTTTATTTCTTGATCTGTTTGTCTCTCTCTGTGTGTCTCTCTCTCTCTCCTCTTTCTTTCTTGATCTGTTTGTCTCTCTGTGTGTCTCTCTCTCTCTCCTCTTTCTTTCTTGATCTGTTTGTCTCTCTGTGTGTCTCTCTCTCTCCTCTTTCTTTCTTGATCTGTTTGTCTCTCTGTGTGTCTCTCTCTCTCTTTCTTTCTTTCTTGATCTGTTTGTCTCTCTCTGTGTGTCTCTCTCTCTCTTTCTTTCTTTCTTAATCTGTTTGTCTCTCTCTGTGTGTCTCTCTCTCTCTGTGTCTCTCTCTCTCTCCTCTTTCTTTCTGGATCTGTTTGTCTCTCTGTGTGTCTCTCTTTCTTTCTTTCTTTCTTTCTTTCTTGATCTGTTTGTCTCTCTCTGTGTCTCTATCTCTCTCCTCTTTCTTTCTTGATCTGTTTGTCTCTCTGTGTGTGTCTCTCTCTCCTCTTTCTTTCTTGATCTGTTTGTCTCTCTGTGTGTGTCTCTCTCTCCTCTTTATTTCTTGATCTGTTTGTCTCTCTGTGTGTCTCTCTCTCTCTCCTCTTTCTTTCTTGATCTGTTTGTCTCTCTGTGTGTCTCTCTCTCTCCTCTTTCTTTCTTGATCTGTTTGTCTCTCTGTGTGTCTCTCTTTCTCTCCTCTTTCTTTCTTGATCTGTTTGTCTCTCTGTGTGTCTCTCTCTCTCTCTTTCTTTCTTTCTTGATCTGTTTGTCTCTCTCTGTGTGTCTCTCTCTCCTCTTTCTTTCTTGATCTGTTTGTCTCTCTGTGTGTCTCTCTCCTCTTTCTTTCTTGATCTGTTTGTCTCTCTGTGTGTCTCTTCCTCTTTCTTTCTTGATCTGTTTGTCTCTCTGTGTGTCTCTCTCTCTCCTCTTTCTTTCTTGATCTGTTTGTCTCTCTGTGTCTCTCTCTCTCTCTCTCTTTCTTTCTTGATCTGTTTGTCTCTCTCTGTGTGTCTCTCTCTCTCTTTCTTTCTTTCTTGATCTGTTTGTCTCTCTCTTTGTCTCTCTCTCTCTGTGTCTCTCTCTCTCTCCTCTTTCTTTCTTGATCTGTTTGTCTCTCTGTGTGTCTCTCTCTCTCTTTCTTTCTTTCTTGATCTGTTTGTCTCTCTCTGTGTGTCTCTCTCTCTCTGTGTCTCTCTCTCTCTCCTCTTTATTTCTTGATCTGTTTGTCTCTCTCTGTGTGTCTCTCTCTCTCCTCTTTCTTTCTTGATCTGTTTGTCTCTCTCTGTGTGTCTCTCTCTCTCTCCTCTTTATTTCTTGATCTGTTTGTCTCTCTCTGTGTGTCTCTCTCTCTCTTCTTTATTTCTTGATCTGTTTGTCTCTCTCTGTGTCTCTCTCTCACCTCTTTCTTTCTTGATCTGTTTGTCTCTCTCTGTGTGTCTCTCTCTCTCTCCTCTTTCTTTCTTGATCTGTTTGTCTCTCTGTGTGTCTCTCTCTCTCTTTCTTTCTTTCTTGATCTGTTTGTCTCTCTGTGTCTCTCTCTCTTTCTTTCTTTCTTGATCTGTTTGTCTCTCTGTGTGTCTCTCTCTTTCTTTCTTTCTTGATCTGTTTGTCTCTCTGTGTGTCTCTCTCTCTCTTTCTTTCTTTCTTTCTTGATCTGTTTGTCTCTCTCTGTGTGTCTCTCTCTCTCTTTCTTTCTTTCTTAATCTGTTTGTCTCTCTCTGTGTGTCTCTCTCTCTCTGTGTCTCTCTCTCTCTCCTCTTTCTTTCTGGATCTGTTTGTCTCTCTGTGTGTCTCTCTTTCTTTCTTCTCTTTCTTTCTTTCTTGATCTGTTTGTCTCTCTGTGTGTCTCTATCTCTCTCCTCTTTCTTTCTTGATCTGTTTGTCTCTGTGTGTCTCTCTCTCTCTTTCTCTCTTTCTTTCTTGATCTGTTTGTCTCTCTGTGTGTCTCTCTCTCTCCTCTTTCTTTCTTGATCTGTTTGTCTCTCTCTGTGTGTGTCTCTCTCTCTCCTCTTTCTTTCTTGATCTGTTTGTCTCTCTGTGTGTCTCTCTCTCTCTTTCTTTCTTTCTTGATCTGTTTGTCTCTCTCTGTGTCTCTCTCTCTCTCTCTTATTTCTTTCTTGATCTGTTTGTCTCTCTGTGTGTCTCTCTCTTTCTTTCTTTCTTGATCTGTTTGTCTCTCTCTGTGTGTCTCTCTCTTTCTTTCTTTCTTGATCTGTTTGTCTCTGTGTGTGTCTCTCTCTCTCTCTTTCTTTCTTTCTTGATCTGTTTGTCTCTCTGTGTGTGTCTCTCTCTCCTCTTTCTTTCTTGATCTGTTTCTCTCTCTGTGTCTCTCTCTCTCCTCTTTCTTTCTTGATCTGTTTGTCTCTCTGTGTCTCTCTCTCTCTTTCTTTCTTTCTTGATCTGTTTGTCTCTCTCTGTGTGTCTCTCTCTCTCTTTCTTTCTTTCTTGATCTGTTTGTCTCTCTCTGTGTGTCTCTCTTTCTTGATCTGTTTGTCTCTCTCTCTCTCTCTCTTTCTTTCTTTCTTGATCTGTTTGTCTCTCTGTGTGTCTCTCTTTCTTTCTTTCTTTCTTGATCTGTTTGTCTCTCTCTGTGTCTCTATCTCTCTCTCCTCTTTCTTTCTTGATCTGTTTGTCTCTCTCTGTTTGTCTCTCTCTCTCTCTTTCTTTCTTGATCTGTTTGTCTCTCTGTGTGTCTCTCTCTCTCCTCTTTCTTTCTTGATCTGTTTGTCTCTCTCTGTGTGTCTCTCTCTCTCCTCTTTCTTTCTTGATCTGTTTGTCTCTCTGTGTGTCTCTCTCTCTCTCCTCTTTCTTTCTTGATCTGTTTGTCTCTCTCTGTGTGTCTCTCTTTCTCTCCTCTTTCTTTCTTGATCTGTTTGTCTCTCTGTGTCTCTCTTTCTTTCTTTCTTGATCTGTTTGTCTTTCTTGATCTGTTTGTCTCTCTCTGTGTGTCTCTCTCTCTCCTCTTTATTTCTTGATCTGTTTGTCTCTCTCTGTGTGTCTCTCTCTCTCCTCTTTATTTCTTGATCTGTTTGTCTCTCTCTGTGTGTCTCTCTCTCCTCTTTATTTCTTGATCTGTTTGTCTCTCTCTGTGTGTCTCTCTCTCTCCTCTTTATTTCTTGATCTGTTTGTCTCTCTCTGTGTGTCTCTCTCTCTCCTCTTTCTTTCTTGATCTGTTTGTCTCTGTCTGTGTGTCTCTCTCTCTCTCCTCTTTCTTTCTTGATCTGTTTGTCTCTCTCTGTGTGTCTCTCTCTTTCTTTCTTTCTTGATCTGTTTGTCTCTCTCTGTGTGTCTCTCTTTCTTTCTTTCTTGATCTGTTTGTCTCTCTCTGTGTGTCTCTTTCTTTCTTTCTTTCTTGATCTGTTTGTCTCTCTCTGTGTGTCTCTCTCTCCTCTTTCTTTCTTGATCTGTTTGTCTCTCTCTGTGTCTCTCTCTTTCTTTCTTTCTTTCTTGATCTGTTTCTGTGTCTCTCTCTCCTCTTTCTTTCTTGATCTGTTTGTCTCTCTCTGTGTGTCTCTCTCTCTCCTCTTTCTTTCTTGATCTGTTTGTCTCTCTGTGTGTCTCTCTCTCTCCTCTTTCTTTCTTGATCTGTTTGTCTCTCTCTGTGTGTCTCTCTCTCTGTGTCTCTCTCTCTCTCTTTCTTTCTTGATCTGTTTGTCTCTCTGTGTGTCTCTCTCTCTCTCTTTCTTTCTTGATCTGTTTGTCTCTCTCTGTGTGTCTCTCTCTCTCCTCTTTCTTTCTTGATCTGTTTGTCTCTCTGTGTGTCTCTCTCTCTCCTCTTTCTTTCTTGATCTGTTTGTCTCTCTGTGTGTCTCTCTCTCTCTCCTCTTTCTTTCTTGATCTGTTTGTCTCTCTGTGTGTCTCTCTCTCTCTTTCTTTCTTTCTTGATCTGTTTGTCTCTCTCTGTGTGTCTCTCTCTGTGTCTCTCTCTCTCCTCTTTCTTTCTGGATCTGTTGGTCTCTCTGTGTGTCTCTCTCTTTCTTTCTTTCTTTCTTTCTTTCTTTCTTGATCTGTTTGTCTCTCTCTGTGTGTCTCTCTCTCTCTCCTCTTTCTTTCTTGATCTGTTTGTCTCTCTGTGTGTCTCTATCTCTCTCCTCTTTCTTTCTTGATCTGTTTGTCTCTCTGTGTGTGTCTCTCTCTCCTCTTTCTTTCTTGATCTGTTTGTCTCTCTGTGTGTGTCTCTCTCTTTCTTTCTTTCTTGATCTGTTTCTGTCCCTCTGTCTCTCTCTCTCCTCTTTCTTTCTTGATCTGTTTGTCTCTCTCTGTGTGTCTCTTTCTTTCTTTTTGTTTTCTTTTCTTGATCTGTTTTTCTTTCTTTCTCTGATGTGTCTCTCTGTGTCTCTTTCTTTCTTTCTTTCTTGATCTGTTTGTCTCTCTCTGTGTGTCTCTCTTTCTTTCTTTCTTGACCTGTTTGTCTCTCTCTCTGTCTCCCTCTTTCTTTCTTTCTTTCTTGATCTTTTTGTCTCTCTATGTTTGTCTCTCTCTTTCTTTCTTTCTTTCTTTCTTTCTTGATCTATTTGTCTCTCTCTCTGTGTGTCTCTCTCTCTCTCCTCTTTCTTTCTTGATCTGTTTGTCTCTCTCTCTGTGTCTCTCTCACTGTGTCTCTCTCCTCTTTCTTTCTTGATCTGTTTGTCTCTCTCTGTGTGTCTCTCTCACTGTGTGTCTCTCTCTCTCCTCATTCTTTCTTGATCTGTTTGTCTCTCTGTGTGTCTCTCTCTTCCTTTCTTTCTTGATCTGTTTGTCTCTCTCTGTGTGTGTCTCTCTCTGTGTGTCTCTCTCTCTCTCCTCTTTATTTCTTGATCTGTTTGTCTCTCTCTGTGTGTCTCTCTCTCCTCTTTATTTCTTGATCTGTTTGTCTCTCTCTGTGTGTCTCTCTCTCTCCTCTTTATTTCTTGATCTGTTTGTCTCTCTCTGTGTGTCTCTCTCTCTCTCCTCTTTATTTCTTGATCTGTTTGTCTCTCTCTGTGTCTCTCTCTCTCTCCTCTTTCTTTCTTGATCTGTTTGTCTCTCTGTGTGTGTCTCTCTCTCTTTCTTTCTTTCTTGATCTGTTTGTCTCTCTCTGTGTGTCTCTCTCTCTCTCCTCTTTCTTTCTGGATCTGTTTGTCTCTGTGTGTCTCTCTCTCTCTCCTCTTTCTTTCTTGATCTGTTTGTCTCTCTGTGTGTCTCTCTCTCTCCTCATTCTTTCTTGATCTGTTTGTCTCTCTGTGTGTCTCTCTCTTTCTTTCTTTCTTTCTTGATCTGTTTGTCTCTCTCTGTGTGTCTCTCTCTGTGTGTCTCTCTCTCTCTCCTCTTTCTTTATTGATCTGTTTGTCTCTCTGTGTGTCTCTCTTTCTTTCTTTCTTTCTTGATCTGTTTGTCTCTCTCTGTGTCTCTCTCTCCTCTTTCTTTCTTGATCTGTTTGTCTCTCTGTGTGTCTCTATCTCTCTCCTCTTTATTTCTTGATCTGTTTGTCTCTCTCTGTGTGTCTCTCTCTCCTCTTTCTTTCTTGATCTGTTTGTCTCTCTGTGTGTCTCTCTCTCTCCTCTTTCTTTCTTGATCTGTTTGTCTCTCTCTGTGTGTCTCTCTCTTTCTTTCTTTCTTGATCTGTTTGTCTCTGTGTCTCTCTCTCTCTCTTTCTTTCTTTCTTTCTTGATCTGTTTGTCTCTCTCTGTGTGTGTCTCTCTCTGTGTCTCTCTCTCTCCTCTTTCTTTCTTGATCTGTTTGTCTCTCTCTCTTCTTTCTTTCTTTCTTTCTTGATCTGTTTGTCTCTCTCTGTGTGTCTCTCTCTCTCCTCTTTCTTTCTTGATCTGTTTGTCTCTCTTGTGTCTCTATCTCTCTCCTCTTTCTTTCTTGATCTGTTTGTCTCTCTGTGTGTGTCTCTCTCTCCTCTTTCTTTCTTGATCTGTTTGTCTCTCTGTGTGTCTCTCTCTCTCCTCTTTCTTTCTTGATCTGTTTGTCTCTCTGTGTGTGTCTCTCTCTTTCTTTCTTTCTTGATCTGTTTCTCTCCCTCTGTGTGTCTCTCTCTCTCTCTCCTCTTTCTTTCTTATTCTGTTTGTCTCTCTCTGTGTGTCTCTTTCTTTCTTGATATGTTTGTCTTTCTCTGTGTGTCTCTCTCTTTCTTTCTTTCTTGATCTGTTTGTCTCTCTCTGTGTGTCTCTCTCTTTCTTTCTTTCTTGACCTGTTTGTCTCTCTGTGTGTCTCTTTCTTTCTTTTTCTTTCTTTCTCTCTTGTTTGTCTCTCTTTCTTGATCTTTTGTCTCTCTCTCTGTGTGTCTCTCTCTCTTCCTCTTTCTTTCTTGATCTGTTTGTCTCTCTGTGTGTGTCTCTCTCTTTCTTTCTTTCTTGATCTTTTTCTCTCTCTGTGTGTCTCTCTCTCTCTTTCTTTCTTTCTTGATCTTTTTTCTCTCTCTCTCTCTGTGTGTGTCTCTCTCTCTCTCCTCTTTCTTTCTTGATCTATTTGTCTCTCTCTCTGTGTGTCTCTCTCTCTCTCCTCTTTCTTTCTTGATCTGTTTGTCTCTCTCTGTGTGTCTCTCTCACTGTGTCTCTCTCCTCTTTCTTTCTTGATCTGTTTGTCTCTCTCTGTGTGTCTCTCTCACTGTGTGTCTCTCTCTCTCCTCATTCTTTCTTGATCTGTTTGTCTCTCTGTGTGTCTCTCTTTCTTTCTTGATCTGTTTGTCTCTCTCTCTGTGTGTCTCTCTCTGTGTGTGTCTCTCTCTCTCTCTCCTCTTTCTTTATTGATCTGTTTGTCTCTCTGTGTGTCTCTCTTTCTTTCTTTCTTGATCTGTTTGTCTCTCTCTGTGTGTCTCTCTCTCTCCTCTTTATTTATTGATCTGTTTGTCTCTCTCTGTGTGTCTCTCTCTCCTCTTTATTTCTTGATCTGTTTGTCTCTTTCTGTGTGTCTCTCTCTCTCCTCTTTATTTCTTGATCTGTTTGTCTCTCTCTGTGTGTCTCTCTCTCTCTCCTCTTTCTTTCTTGATCTGTTTGTCTCTCTCTGTGTATCTCTCTCTCTCCTCTTTCTTTCTTGATCTGTTTGTCTCTCTGTGTGTGTCTCTCTCTCTCCTCTTTATTTCTTGATCTGTTTGTCTCTCTCTGTGTGTGTCTCTCTCTCTCCTCTTTCTTTCTTGATCTGTTTGTCTCTCTGTGTGTCTCTCTCTCTCTCCTCTTTCTTTCTTGATCTGTTTGTCTCTCTGTGTGTCTCTCTCTCTCCTCTTTCTTTCTTGATCTGTTTGTCTCTCTGTGTGTCTCTCTCTCTCTTTCTTTCTTTCTTAATCTGTTTGTCTCTCTCTGTGTGTCTCTCTCTCTCTTTCTTTCTTTCTTAATCTGTTTGTCTCTCTCTGTGTGTCTCTCTGTGTCTCTCTCTCTCTCTTTCTTTCTGGATCTGTTTGTCTCTCTGTGTCTCTCTTTCTTTCTTTCTTTCTTTCTTGATCTGTTTGTCTCTCTCTGTGTCTCTATCTCTCTCCTCTTTCTTTCTTGATCTGTTTGTCTCTCTGTGTGTGTCTCTCTCTCCTCTTTCTTTCTTGATCTGTTTGTCTCTTTGTGTGTGTCTCTCTCTTTCTTTCTTGATCTGTTTCTCTCCCTCTATGTGTCTCTCTCTCTCTCCTCTTTATTTCTTGATCTGTTTGTCTCTCTCTGTGTGTCTCTCTTCTCTCCTCTTTTTCTTTCTTGATCTGTTTGTCTCTCTGTGTGTCTCTCTCTCTCTCTCTCTTTCTTTCTTTCTTGATCTGTTTGTCTCTCTGTGTGTCTCTCTCTCCTCTTTCTTTCTTGATCTGTTTGTCTCTCTCTGTGTGTCTCTCTCTCTCCTCTTTCTTTCTTGATCTGTTTGTCTCTCTCTGTGTGTCTCTCTCTCCTCTTTATTTCTTGATCTGTTTGTCTCTCTCTGTGTGTCTCTCTCTCTCCTCTTTATTTCTTGATCTGTTTGTCTCTCTCTGTGTGTCTCTCTCTCTCCTCTTTCTTTCTTGATCTGTTTGTCTCTCTCTGTGTGTCTCTCTCTCTCTCCTCTTTATTTCTTGATCTGTTTGTCTCTCTCTGTGTCTCTCTCTCTCTCCTCTTTCTTTCTTGATCTGTTTGTCTCTCTCTCCTCTTTCTTTCTTGATCTGTTTGTCTCTCTCTGTGTGTCTCTCTCTCTCCTCTTTATTTCTTGATCTGTTTGTCTCTCTCTGTGTGTGTCTCTCTCTCTCCTCTTTCTTTCTTGATCTGTTTGTCTCTCTCTGTGTGTCTCTCTCTCTCTCTCTCCTCTTTCTTTCTTGATCTGTTTGTCTCTCTCTGTGTGTGTCTCTCTCTCTCCTCTTTCTTTCTTGATCTGTTTGTCTCTCTGTGTGTCTCTCTCTCTCTCCTCTTTCTTTCTTGATCTGTTTGTCTCTCTGTGTGTGTCTCTCTCTTTCTTTCTTTCTTGATCTGTTTGTCTCTCTATGTGTGTCTCTCTCTCTCTGTGTCTCTCTCTCTCTCCTCTTTCCTTCTGGATCTGTTTGTCTCTCTGTGTGTCTCTCTTTCTTTCTTTCTTGATCTGTTTGTCTCTCTCTGTGTCTCTCTCTCCTCTTTCTTTCTTGATCTGTTTGTCTCTCTGTGTGTCTCTATCTCTCTCCTCTTTCTTTCTTGATCTGTTTGTCTCTCTGTGTCTCTCTCTCTCTCCTCTTTCTTTCTTGATCTGTTTGTCTCTCTGTGTGTGTCTCTCTCTTTCTTTCTTTCTTGATCTGTTTGTCTCTCTCTGTGTGTCTCTCTCTCTCTGTGTCTCTCTCTCTCTCCTCTTTCCTTCTGGATCTGTTTGTCTCTCTGTGTGTCTCTCTTTCTTTCTTTCTTGATCTGTTTGTCTCTCTCTGTGTCTCTCTCTGCTCTTTCTTTCTTGATCTGTTTGTCTCTCTGTGTGTGTCTCTCTCTTTCTTTCTTTCTTGATCTGTTTCTCTCCCTCTGTGTGTCTCTCTCTCTCTCTCCTCTTTCTTTCTTGATCTGTTTGTCTCTCTCTGTGTGTCTCTCTCTTTCTTTCTTTCTTGATCTGTTTGTCTCTCTCTGTGTGTCTCTCTCTCTCTCTGTGTCTCTCTCTCTCTCCTCTTTCCTTCTGGATCTGTTTGTCTCTCTGTGTGTCTCTCTTTCTTTCTTTCTTGATCTGTTTGTCTCTCTCTGTCTCTCTCTCCTCTTTCTTTCTTGATCTGTTTGTCTCTCTGTGTGTCTCTATCTCTCTCCTCTTTCTTTCTTGATCTGTTTGTCTCTCTGTGTGTCTCTCTCTCTCTCCTCTTTCTTTCTTGATCTGTTTGTCTCTCTGTGTGTGTCTCTCTCTTTCTTTCTTTCTTGATCTGTTTCTCTCCCTCTCTGTGTCTCTCTCTCTCTCCTCTTTATTTCTTGATCTGTTTGTCTCTCTCTGTGTGTCTCTCTCTCCTCTTTATTTCTTGATCTGTTTGTCTCTCTGAGTGTCTCTCTCTCTCCTCTTTCTTTCTTGATCTGTTTGTCTCTCTCTGTGTCTCTCTCTCTTTCTTTCTTTCTTCCTTGATCTGTTTGTCTCTCTCTGTGTCTCTCTCTTTCTTTCTTTCTTTCTTTCTTTCTTTCTTGATCTGTTTATCTCTCTCTGTGTGTCTCTCTCTTTCTTTCTTTCTTTCTTGACCTGTTTGTCTCTCTCTGTGTGTCTCTCTCTCTCCTCTTTCTTTCTTGATCTGTTTGTCTCTCTGTGTGTGTCTCTCTCTCCTCTTTCTTTCTTGATCTGTTTGTCTCTCTGTGTGTGTCTCTCTCTTTCTTTCTTTCTTGATCTGTTTGTCTCTCTCTGTGTGTCTCTCTCTCTCCTCTTTCTTTCTTGATCTGTTTGTCTCTCTGTGTGTCTCTCTTCTTTCTTTCTTGATATGTTTGTCTTTCTCTGTCTGTTTCTCTTTCTCTTTCTTTCTTCTTGATCTGTTTGTCTCTCTGTGTCTCTCTCTTTCTTTCTTTCTTTCTTGATCTGTTTGTCTCTCTCTGTGTGTCTCTCTCTTTCTTTCTTTCTTTCTTTCTTGACCTGTTTGTCTCTCTCTCTGTCTCCCTCTTTCTTTCTTTCTTTCTTGATCTTTTTGTCTCTCTATGTTTGTCTCTCTCTTTCTTTCTTTCTTTCTTTCTTGATCTTTTTGTCTCTCTCTCTGTGTGTGTCTCTCTCTCTCTCCTCTTTCTTTCTTGATCTGTTTGTCTCTCTCTCTGTGTCTCTCTCTCTCTCTCCTCTTTCTTTCTTGATCTGTTTGTCTCTCTCTGTGTGTCTCTCTCTCCTCTTTCTTTCTTGATCTGTTTGTCTCTCTGTGTGTGTCTCTCTCTTTCTTTCTTTCTTGATCTGTTTCTCTCCCTCTGTGTGTCTCTCTCTCTCTCCTCTTTATTTCTTGATCTGTTTGTCTCTCTCTGTGTGTCTCTCTCTCTCCTCTTTCTTTCTTGATCTGTTTGTCTCTGTGTGTCTCTCTCTCTCCTCTTTCTTTCTTGATCTGTTTGTCTCTCTGTGTGTCTCTCTCTGTCTCCTCTTTCTTTCTTGATCTGTTTGTCTCTCTGTGTGTCTCTCTCTCTCTTTCTTTATTTCTTGATCTGTTTGTCTCTCTCTGTGTGTCTCTCTCTGTGTCTCTCTCTCTCCTCTTTCTTTCTGGATCTGTTTGTCTCTCTGTGTGTCTCTCTCTTTCTTTCTTTCTTTCTTTCTTGATCTGTTTGTCTCTCTGTGTGTCTCTCTCTTTCTTTCTTTCTTGATCTGTTTTGCTCTCCTCTCTGTGTCTCTCTCTCTCCTCTTTCTTTCTTGATCTGTTTGTCTCTCTCTGTGTGTCTCTCTCTCTCCTCTTTCTTTCTTGATCTGTTTGTCTCTCTCTGTGTGTCTCTTTCTTTCTTTCTTGATATGTTTGTCTTTCTCTGTGTGTCTCTCTCTTTCTTTCTTTCTTTCTTTCTTCTTGATCTGTTTGTCTCTGTGTCTCTCGCTCTCTCTTTCTTTCTTTCTTTCTTGATCTGTTTGTCTCTCTGTGTGTCTCTCTCTCTCCTCTTTCTTTCTTGATCTGTTTGTCTCTCTGTGTGTCTCTCTCTTTCTTTCTTTCTTGATCTGTTTGTCTCTCTGTGTGTCTCTCTCTCTCTTTCTTTCTTTCTTTCTTTATCTGTTTGTCTCTCTCTGTGTGTCTCTCTCTTTCTTTCTTTCTTTCTTTCTTGACCTGTTTGTCTCTCTCTCTGTCTCCCTCTTTCTTTCTTTCTTTCTTGATCTTTTTGTCTCTCTATGTTTGTCTCTCTCTTTCTTTCTTTCTTTCTTGATCTTTTTGTCTCTCTCTCTGTGTGTGTCTCTCTCTCTCTCCTCTTTCTTTCTTGATCTGTTTCTCTCTCTGTGTGTGTCTCTCTCTCTCTCCTCTTTCTTTCTTGATCTGTTTGTCTCTCTCTGTGTGTCTCTCTCACTGTGTCTCTCTCTCTCCTCTTTCTTTCTTGATCTGTTTGTCTCTCTCTGTGTGTCTCTCTCACTGTGTGTCTCTCTCTCTCCTCTTTCTTTCTTGATCTGTTTGTCTCTCTGTGTGTCTCTCTCTGTCTCCTCTTTCTTTCTTGATCTGTTTGTCTCTCTGTGTGTCTCTCTCTCTCTTTCTTTATTTCTTGATCTGTTTGTCTCTCTCTGTGTGTCTCTCTCTGTGTCTCTCTCTCTCCTCTTTCTTTCTGGATCTGTTTGTCTCTCTGTGTCTCTCTCTTTCTTTCTTTCTTTCTTGATCTGTTTGTCTTTCTGTGTGTCTCTCTCTCTCCTCTTTCTTTCTTGATCTGTTTGTCTCTCTGTGTGTGTCTCTCTCTTTCTTTCTTTCTTGATCTGTTTGGCTCTCTCTGTGTGTCTCTCTCTCTCCTCTTTCTTTCTTGATCTGTTTGTCTCTCTCTGTGTGTCTCTCTCTCTCCTCTTTCTTTCTTGATCTGTTTGTCTCTCTCTGTGTCTCTCTCTCTTTCTTTCTTTCTTCCTTGATCTGTTTGTCTCTCTCTGTGTCTCTCTCTTTCTTTCTTTCTTTCTTTCTTTCTTTCTTTCTTGACCTGTTTGTCTCTCTCTCTGTCTCTTTCTTTCTTTCTTTCTTTCTTGATCTTTTTGTCTCTCTATGTTTGTCTCTCTCTTTCTTTCTTTCTTTCTTTCTTGATCTTTTTGTCTCTCTCTCTGTGTGTCTCTCTCTCTCTCTCCTCTTTCTTTCTTGATCTGTTTGTCTCTCTCTCTGTGTCTCTCTCACTGTGTCTCTCTCCTCTTTCTTTCTTGATCTGTTTGTCTCTCTCTGTGTGTCTCTCTCACTGTGTGTCTCTCTCTCTCCTCTTTCTTTCTTGATCTGTTTGTCTCTCTCTGATCTGTCTCTCTCACTGTGTGTCTCTCTCTCTCCTCATTCTTTCTTGATCTGTTTGTCTCTCTGTGTGTCTCTCTCTTTCTTTCTTTCTTGATCTGTGTGTCTCTCTCTGTGTGTCTCTCTCTCTCTCCTCTTTCTTTATTGATCTGTTTGTCTCTCTGTGTGTCTCTCTTTCTTTCTTTCTTGATCTGTTTGTCTCTCTGTGTGTCTCTCTCTCCTCTTTCTTTCTTGATCTGTTTGTCTCTCTCTGTGTGTGTCTCTCTCTCTCTTTCTTTCTTGATCTGTTTCTCTCTGTGTGTCTCTCTCTTTCTCCTCTTTCTTTCTTGATCTGTTTCTCTCCTCTGTGTGTCTCTCTCTCTCTCCTCTTTCTTTCTTGATCTGTTTGTCTCTCTCTGTGTGTCTCTCTTTCTTTCTTTCTTGATCTGTTTGTCTCTCTCTGTGTGTCTCTTTCTTTCTTTCTTTCTTGATCTGTTTGTCTCTCTCTGTGTCTCTCTCTTTCTTTCTTTCTTTCTTGATCTGTTTCTGTGTCTCTCTCTCCTCTTTCTTTCTTGATCTGTTTGTCTCTCTCTGTGTGTGTCTCTCTCTCTCCTCTTTCTTTCTTGATCTGTTTGTCTCTGTGTGTCTCTCTCTCTTTCTTTCTTTCTTGATCTGTTTGTCTCTCTCCGTGTGTCTCTCTCTCTTTCTTTCTTTCTTGATCTGTTTGTCTCTGTGTCTCTCTCTCTTTCTTGATCTGTTTGTCTCTCTCTCTGTGTGTCTCTCTCTTTCTTTCTTTCTTGATCTGTTTGTCTCTCTGTGTGTCTCTCTCTTTATTTATTTCTTGATCTGTTTGTCTCTCTCTCTCTGTCTCTCTCTCTCTCTTTCTTTCTTTCTTGATCTGTTTGTCTCTCTCTGTGTGTCTCTCTCTCCTCTTTCTTTCTTGTTCTGTTTGTCTCTCTCTCTGTGTGTCTCTCTCTTTCTTTCTTGATCTGTTTGTCTCTCTCTGTGTGTCTCTCTCTTTCTTTCTTTCTTGATCTGTTTGTCTCTCTGTGTCTCTCTCTCTCTCTTTCTTTCTTGATCTGTTTGTCTCTCTCTCTGTGTGTCTCTCTCTTTCTTTCTTTCTTGATCTGTTTGTCTCTCTCTGTGTCTCTCTCTCTCTTTCTTTCTTGATCTGTTTGTCTCTGTGTCTCTCTCTCTCTCTCTTTCTTTCTTTCTTTCTTGATCTGTTTGTCTCTCTCTGTGTGTGTCTCTCTCTGTGTCTCTCTCTCTCCTCTTTCTTTCTTGATCTGTTTGTCTCTCTCTCTTCTTTCTTTCTTTCTTTCTTGATCAGTTTGTCTCTCTCTCTCTTTCTTTCTTGATCTGTGTGTCAATTCAATTCAAGGGGCTTTATTGGCATGGGAAACATGTGTTAACATTGCCAAATCAAGTGAGGTAGATAGTATACAAATTGAAATAAACAATAAAAATGAACAGTAAACATTACACATACAGAAGTTTCAAAACAATAAAGACATTACAAATGTCTTATTATGTATATATACAGTGTTGTAATGATGTACAAATGGCGTGTTCTTTGTCCTTCACTGGTTGACCTTTCCTTGTGGCAACAGGTCACAAATCTTGCTGCTGTGATGGCACACTGTGGTATTTCACCCAGTAGATATGGGAGTTGATCAAAATCAGGTTTGTTTTCGAATTCTTTGTGGATCTGTGTAATCTGAGGGAAATATGTGTCTCTAATATAGTCATACATTTGGCAGGAGGTTAGGAAGTGCAGCTCAGTTTCCACCTCATTTTGTGGACAGTGTGCACACAGCCTGCCTGTGTCTCTCTCTCTCTGTGTCTCTCTCTGTGTCTCTTTCTGTGTGTGTCTCTCTCTCAGTGTGTCTCTCTCTCTCTCTATCTGTGCATTGGTTTGAGTCCAATCCAGCTGCAGCTAAGTGAATGATAAAGTTACTGTGGTGATCAGATATGGATCACAGCAGGGGGTTAATCCAGCCAATATTGAGCTGAACACACAGTCTTTACAGCAGGGAGCCCCACACACATACTCTGCATCAGGGAGCTAAACAGCCCAGGTCACAGTTTAATGAGAGGATAGAGCTCTGATTATATAGCATACAAGCGGGAATGAAAGATACTCTGCACCTCATGAAGAGATAGATAGGAAATAATGTATTCACAGCGATACTCGATACTCATTAAGGGTTCCCTGAGATTAAATAATTGCATAGTACTGTGTTGTTCAAACATATTTGTTGAACGGGAAGTGTTGTAAGGTAATACAGCAAGCCTACCTGCCTGTGTGAGCATTTGCACTTATATACTTTCTTGCTTGTGTGTGTGTGTGTGTGTGTGTGTGTGCACTCATCTCTGTGCATCTATGTCCCCCTGTGTGTATTTGCAGATGCACTAAAAGTGTCTCTTCCTGTGTGTCCAACCAACATCCCTCAGGTATTGATGTTGAAACGCCATTACAGCTGCCGAGGGGAAGATTTATATCTGTCTGTGTGCTTTTTAGTGAGTGTGCATTCACCATCCAGCCCATCCTCCATCCAGCATGCAAAGCGTGAAATGTTCGAGGTTTGTCAGTAAACCTGTCAGTGGTCTGAGATTTCTCTCTCGACGTCTGTCAAGCTTTGTTGGTTGGTCGTAGGCACTGGTGAGGTGGGCTGGGCTCTCTGTCTGATGCCGGCAGCAGCTGTTATGTTTCACCATTCATTCACCGGGAGAGATGGCCTTATCAAACGGCACATCCATCAGAAGGACATGTCCTCTCCTTTTCTCTCCTCATCCATGGGCACCAGTTGTGAGAGAGAGAGAGAGAGACAGAGAGAGACAGAGAGAGAGAGAGACAGAGACAGAGAGAGAGAGAGAAGGGCATTCTATGCCATCAAAAGGAACATAAAACATAAAATTCATACATATCAACATACCAATTAGGATCTGGGGTCCGCTCACCAAACAAGATTTCACAAAATGGGACAAACACCAAATTGAGACTCTGCATGCAGAATTCTGCAAAAATATCCTCTGTGTACAACGCAGAACCAAATAATGCATGCAGAGCAGAATTAGGCTGATACCCACTAATTATCAAAATCCAGAAAAGAGCCATTAAATTCTACAACCACCTAAAATATAGCGATTCCCAAACCTTCCATAACAACGCCATCACCTACAGAGAGATGAACCTGGAGAAGAGTCCCCTAAGCAAGCTGGTCCTGGGGCTCTGTTCACAAACACAAACACAAACACACCCCACAGAGCCCCAGGACAGCAGCACAATTAGACCCAATCAAATCATGAGAAAACAAAAAGATAATTACTTGACACATTGGAAAGAATTAACAAAAAAACAGAGCAAACTAGAATGCTAATTTGGCCCGAAACAGAGAGTACACAGTGGCAGAATACCTGACCACTGTGACTGACCCAAACTTAAGGAAAGCTTTGACTATGTACAGACTCAGTGAGCATAGCCTTGCTATTGAGAAAGGCCGCCGTAGGCAGTCATGGCTCTTAAGAGAAGACAGGCTATGTGCACACTGCCCACAAAATGAGGTGGAAACTGAGCTGCACTTCCTAACCTCCTGTCCAATGTATGACCATATTAGAGACACATATTTCCCTCAGATTACACAGATCCACAAAGAATTCGAAAACAAACCCAATTTTGATAAACTCCCATATCTACTGGGTGAAATACCACAGTGTGCCATCACAGCAGCAAGATGTGTGACCTGTTGCCACAAGAAAAGGGCAACCAGTGAACAAACACCATTGTAAATACAACCCATATTTATGCTTATTTATTTTCCCTTGTGTACCCTTAACCATTTGTACATCGTTGCAACACTGTATATACAGTGCCTTGCGAAAGTATTCGGCCCCCTTGAACTTTGCGACCTTTTGCCACATTTCAGGCTTCAAACATAAAGATATAAAACTGTATTTTTTTGTGAAGAATCAACAACAAGTGGGACACAATCATGAAGTGGAACGACATTTATTGGATATTTCAAACTTTTTTAACAAATCAAAAACTGAAAAATTGGGCATGCAAAATTATTCACCCCCTTAAGTTAATACTTTGTAGCGCCACCTTTTGCTGCGATTACAGCTGTAAGTCGCTTGGGGTATGTCTCTATCAGTTTTGCACATCGAGAGACTGAATTTTTTCCCCATTCCTCCTTGCAAAACAGCTCGAGCTCAGTGAGGTTGGATGGAGAGCATTTGTGAACAGCAGTTTTCAGTTCTTTCCACAGATTCTCGATTGGATTCAGGTCTGGACTTTGACTTGGCCATTCTAACACCTGGATATGTTTATTTTTGAACCATTCCATTGTAGATTTTGCTTTATGTTTTGGATCATTGTCTTGTTGGAAGACAAATCTCCGTCCCAGTCTCAGGTCTTTTGCAGACTCCATCAGGTTTTCCAGAATGGTCCTGTATTTGGCTCCATCCATCTTCCCATCAATTTTAACCATTTTCCCTGTCCCTGCTGAAGAAAAGCAGGCCCAAACCATGATGCTGCCACCACCATGTTTGACAGTGGGGATGGGGTGTTCAGGGTGATGAGCTGTGTTGCTTTTACACCAAACATAACGTTTTGCATTGTTGCCAAAAAGTTCAATTTTGGTTTCATCTGACCAGAGCACCTTCTTCCACATGTTTGGTGTGTCTCCCAGGTGGCTTGTGGCAAACTTTAAACGACACTTTTTATGGATATCTTTAAGAAATGGCTTTCTTCTTGCCACTCTTCCATAAAGGCCAGATTTGTGCAATATACGACTGATTGTTGTCCTATGGACAGAGTCTCCCACCTCAGCTGTAGATCTCTGCAGTTCATCCAGAGTGATCATGGGCCTCTTGGCTGCATCTCTGATCAGTCTTCTCCTTGTATGAGCTGAAAGTTTAGAGGGACGGCCAGGTCTTGGTAGATTTGCAGTGGTCTGATCCTCATTCCATTTCAATATTATCGCTTGCACAGTGCTCCTTGGGATGTTTAAAGCTTGGGAAATCTTTTTGTATCCAAATCCGGCTTTAAACTTCTTCACAACAGTATCTCGGACCTGCCTGGTGTGTTCCTTGTCCTTCATGATGTTCTCTGCGCTTTTAACGCACCTCTGAGACTATCACAGTGCAGGTGCATTTATACAGAGACTTGATTACACACAGGTGGATTGTATTTATCATCATTAGTCATTTAGGTCAACATTGGATCATTCAGAGATCCTCACTGAACTTCTGGAGAGAGTTTGCTGCACTGAATGTAAAGGGGCTGAATAATTTTGCACGCCCAATTTTTCAGTTTTTGATTTGTTAAAAAAGTTAGAAATATCCAATAAATGTCGTTCCACTTCATGATTGTGTCCCACTTGTTGTTGATTCTTCACAAAAAAATACAGTTTTATATCTTTATGTTTGAAGCCTGAAATGTGGCAAAAGGTCGCAAAGTTCAAGGGGGCCGAATACTTTCGCAAGGCACTGTATACGTAATATGACATTTGTAATGTCTTTATTGTTTTGAAACTTCTGTATGTGTAATGTTTACTGTTAATTTTGATTGTTTATTTCACTTTTGTATATTATCTACCTCGCTTACTTTGGCAATGTTAACACATGTTTCCCATGCCAATAAAGTCCCTTGAATGGAATTGAAGAGAGAGAGAGAGAGAGAGAGAGAGAGAGAGAGAGAGAGAGATAGAGAGAGACAGAGATCAATTGGCTAGTCACCAAAGTCACTTCCAATTTCCCCCTCAACGCTTGCAGGGCCACATTCCAATTTCCTGTTGAACATTTTGAATGTGCACACACACACACACACACACACACACACACACACACACCAATATTTTGAGAGGGCCCCACCTGGAGTGTGATCAATCACCTCAAAGCAGAGCAGAGCGGGGTCTGTCTGTGAGTGTCTCCATGCGGAAACGCACAGCGGGATTCAACACACAAACAATCAATTCACCACCGAAGCCCCTGATTGGTCAGTACAGCTTCCCCGACTGCTCTGCTCTGTCCACTAATTGGCTGTCTTGTTTTTGATGTGTTGTCATGAAGCACTATTTCCTGCATGTTTTTTTTTCTCTCTCTACCTTTCTCTGGCTTTCCCCCTCTACCACTATCTCCCTCTATATACATCCCCCTCTACCACTATCTCTCTCTGCCTCTCTATACATCCCCCTCTACCCCTCTCTCTCTCCCTCTCTATACATCCCCTCTACCCCCTCTCTCTCTCCCTCTCTATACATCCCCCTCTACCACTATCTCTCTCCCTCTCTATACATCCCCCTCTACCACTATCTCTCTCTCCCTCTCTATACATCCCCCTCTACCACTATCTCTCTCTGCCTCTCTATACATCCCCCTCTACCCCTCTCTCTCTCTCCCTCTCTATACATCCCCCTCTACCCCCCTCTCTCTCCCTCTCTATACATCCCCCTCTACCACTATCTCTCTCTCCCTCTCTATACATCCCCCTCTACCACTATCTCTCTCTGCCTCTCTATACATCCCCCTCTACCCCCCTCTCTCTCCCTCTCTATACATCCCCCTCTACCACTATCTCTCTCCCTCTCTATACATCCCCCTCTACCACTATCTCCCTCTCTATACATCCCCCTCTACCCCTCTCTCTCTCTCCCTCTCTATACATCCCCCTCTACCACTATCTCTCTCCCTCTCTATACATCCCCCTCTACCACTATCTCTCTCTCCCTCTCTATACATCCCCCTCTACCACTATCTCCCTCTCTATACATCCCCCTCTACCCCTCTCTCTCCCTCTCTATACATCCCCCTCTACCACTATCTCCCTCTCTATACATCCCCCTCTACCCCCCTCTCTCCCTCTCTATACATCCCCCTCTACCCCTCTGTTTCTCTCTCTCCCTCTCTATACATCCCCCTCTACCGTTCTCTGGCTTTCCCCCTCTACCCCTCTCTTTCTCTCTCTCCCTCTCTATACATCCCCCTCTACCCCTCTCTCTCTCCCTCTCTATACATCCCCCTCTACCCCTCTTTCTCTCTCCCTCTCTATATATCCCCCTCTCTCTACCTTTCTCTGGCTTTCCCCCTCTACCCCTCTCTCTCTCCCTCTCTATACATCCCCCTCTACCCCTCTCTCTCTCTCCCTCTCTATACATCCCCCTCTCTCTACCTTTCTCTGGCTTTCCCCCTCTACCCCTCTCTCTCTCCCTCTCTATACATCCCCCTCTCTCTATCTTTCTCTGGCTTTCCCCCTCTACCCCTCTCTCTCTCCCTTTCTATACATCCCCATCTACCCCTTTCTCTCTCTCCATCTCTATACATCCCCCTCTACCCCTTTCTCTCTCTCCCTCTCTATACATCCCCCTCTACCCCTTTCTCTCTCTCCCACTCTATACATCCCCTCTACCCCTCTCTCTCTCTCCCTCTCTATACATCCCCCTCTCTCTACCTTTCTCTGGCTTTCCCCCTCTACCCCTCTCTCTCTCTCCCTCTCTATACATCCCCCTCTACCCCTTTCTCTCTCTCCCTCTCTATACATCCCCTCTACCCCTCTCTCTCTCCCTCTCTATACATCCCCATCTACCCCTTTCTCTCTCTCCATCTCTATACATCCCCCTCTACCCCTTTCTCTCGCTCCATCTCTATACATCCCCCTCTACCCCTTTCTCTCTCTCCCTCTCTATACATCCCCTCTACCCCCCTCTCTCTCTCCCTCTCTATACATCCCCCTCTCTCTACCTTTCTCTAGCTTTCCCCCTCTACCCCTCTCTCTCTCTCCCTCTCTATACATCCCCCTCTACCCCTTTCTCTCTCTCCATCTCTATACATCCCCCTCTACCCCTTTCTCTCTCTCCATCTCTATACATCCCCCTCTACCCCTTTCTCTCTCTCCCGCTCTATACATCCCCCTCTACCCCTTTCTCTCTCTCCCGCTCTATACATCCCCTCTACCCCTCTCTCTCTCTCCCTCTCTATACATCCCCCTCTCTCTACCTTTCTCTGGCTTTCCCCCTCTACCCCTCTCTCTCTCTCCCTCTCTATACATCCCCCTCTCTCTACCTTTCTCTAGCTTTCCCCCTCTACCCCTCTCTCTCTCTCCCTCTCTATACATCCCCCTCTACCCCTTTCTCTCTCTCCCTCTCTATACATCCCCTCTACCCCTCTCTCTCTCTCCCTCTCTATACATCCCCCTCTCTCTACCTTTCTCTGGCTTTCCCCCTCTACCCCTCTCTCTCTCTCCCTCTCTATACATCCCCCTCTACCCCTCTCTCTCTCTCCCTCTCTATACATCCCCTCTCTCTACCTTTCTCTGGCTTTCCCCCTCTACCCCTCTCTCTCTCTCCCTCTCTATACATCCCCCTCTCTCTACCTTTCTCTGGCTTTCCCCCTCTACCTACCCCTCTCTCTCTCTCCCTCTCTATACATCCCCATCTACCCCTTTCTCTCTCTCCATCTCTATACATCCCCCTCTACCCCTTTCTCTCTCTCCATCTCTATACATCCCCCTCTACCCCTTTCTCTCTCTCCCTCTCTATACATCCCCTCTACCCCTCTCTCTCTCTCCCTCTCTATACATCCCCCTCTCTCTACCTTTCTCTAGCTTTCCCCCTCTACCCCTCTCTCTCTCCCTCTCTATACATCCCCCTCTACCCCTTTCTCTCTCTCCCTCTCTATACATCCCCTCTCTACCCCTCTCTCTCTCTCCCTCTCTATACATCCCCCTCTCTCTACCTTTCTCTGGCTTTCCCCCTCTACCCCCTCTCTCTCTCCCTCTCTATACATCCCCCTCTACCCCTTTCTCGCTCTCCCTCTCTATACATCCCCCTCTACCCCTTTCTCTCTCTCCCGCTCTATACATCCCCTCTACCCCTCTCTCTCTCTCCCTCTCTATACATCCCCCTCTCTCTACCTTTCTCTGGCTTTCCCCCTCTACCCCTCTCTCTCTCCCTCTCTATACATCCCCCTCTACCCCTTTCTCTCTCTCCCTCTCTATACATCCCCTCTACCCCTCTCTCTCCCTCTCTATACATCCCCATCTACCCCTTTCTCTCTCTCCATCTCTATACATCCCCCTCTACCCCTTTATCTCTCTCCATCTCTATACATCCCCCTCTACCCCTTTCTCTCTCTCCCTCTCTATACATCCCCTCTACCCCTCTCTCTCTCTCCCTCTCTATACATCCCCCTCTCTCTACCTTTCTCTAGCTTTCCCCCTCTACCCCCTCCCTCTCTCTCCCTCTCTATACATCCCCCTCTACCCCTTTCTCTCTCTCCCTCTCTATACATCCCCTCTACCCCTCTCTCTCTCTCTCCCTCTCTATACATCCCCTCTCTCTACCTTTCTCTGGCTTTCCCCCTCTACCCCTCTCTCTCTCCCTTCTATACATCCCCCTCTACCCCTTTCTCTCTCTCCCTCTCTATACATCCCCTCTACCCCTCTCTCTCTCTCCCTCTTTATACATCCCCCTCTACCCCACTCTCTCTCTCCCTCTCTATACATCCCCCTCTACCCCTCTCTCTCTCTCCCTCTCTATACATCCCCCTCTACCCCTCTCTCTCTCTCCCTCTCTATACATCCCCCTCTCTCTACCCTCTCCCCTCTGCATTTCTCTCTCTTTCTCCATATACCACCCCTTTACTGTCTTTCTCCATTTCCTCTTTCTACCGCTCCCATCACTCTCTCTCTCTCTCTCTCTCTCTCTCTCGCTGTTGTCTGAATAAAGCAGTGATCCTGCCTGCCTGCACTCAACAGGAAGTAGGCCTATT
Source organism: Oncorhynchus tshawytscha (assembly GCF_018296145.1). NCBI lineage: Eukaryota > Metazoa > Chordata > Actinopteri > Salmoniformes > Salmonidae > Oncorhynchus > Oncorhynchus tshawytscha. The sequence goes on from NC_056439.1 coordinate 2,973,839, forward strand.
AAGCATAATGACAGAGGGAAGGAACTGCATTTGACTGACTAGAACTCATCAGAGCGAGTAAAATCAGCCACAGATTTGGTTCTGAGACTCTGACATGTTCTACACACGCCGCTACATTGTCATTACTGTTACGGCTTCACAACCATGTTGTTAGCAACACGCCTGGCTGTTCTCTGCTGGTTTGAATAGTGGGAGCTTAAAATGAGGAAAGAAAAACATTTGCCTGACATGCTATAACCTCCATTTTGGATAATTAGATGGATTCTTTTGTTTTCTGACAATGTGAGAAGTCTGGGTGAGTATAGCGTTTAAATATGCCTAGATGACTGCCACAGTGCTTACAATTCTCAGTCTAGCTGTGTGAATCCCATTTACTGCCATACAGTCAACGATTTGAATATGAATAGGACAGTGTTAGCATACTGTGTTCAGACAAATGAAGTCATTCACAGTATTGTCGTTTGCACAATCGAAGGATGGAACACTCAAACAGTTATGATTATGAATGGGGAAAAAGCTGTTATGATAATGACTTTAAAAAAGCTATTATGATTATGAATGGGGAAACAGCAGTTATGATTATGAATGGGGAAACAGCAGTTATGATTATGAATGGGGAAACAGCAGTTATGGTTATGAATGGGGAAACAGCACTTATGGTTATGAATGGGGAAACAGCAGTTATGATTATGAATGGGGAAACAGCAGTTATGATTATGAATGGGGAAACAGCAGTTATGGTTATGAATGGGGAAACAGCACTTATGATTATGAATGGGGAAACAGCACTTATGATTATGAATGGGGAAACAGCAGTTATGGTTATGAATGGGGAAACAGCACTTATGATTATGAATGGGGAAACAGCAGTTATGATTATGAATGGGGAAACAGCAGTTATGATTATGAATGGGGAAACAGCAGTTATGATTATGAATGGGGAAACAGCAGTTATGGTTATGAATGGGGAAACAGCACTTATGATTATGAATGGGGAAACAGCACTTATGATTATGAATGGGGAAACAGCAGTTATGATTATGAATGGGGAAACAGCAGTTATGATTATGAATGGGGAAACAGCAGTTATGATTATGAATGGGGAAACAGCAGTTATGATTATGAATGGGGAAACAGCAGTTATGATTATGAATGGGGAAACAGCAGTTATGATTATGAATGGGGAAACAGCAGTTATGATTATGAATGGGGAAACAGCAGTTATGATTATGAATGGGGAAACAGCAGTTATGATTATGAATGGGGAAACAGCAGTTATGATTATGAATGGGGAAACAGCACTTATGATTATGAAACAGCAGTTATGATTATGAATGGGGAAACAGCAGTTATGATTATGAATGGGGAAACAGCAGTTATGGTTATGAATGGGGAAACAGCAGTTATGATTATGAATGGGGAAACAGCAGTTATGATTATGAATGGGGAAACAGCAGTTATGATTATGAATGGGGAAACAGCAGTTATGATTATGAATGGGGAAACAGCAGTTATGATTATGAATGGGGAAACAGCAGTTATGATTATGAATGGGGAAACAGCAGTTATGATTATGAATGGGGAAACAGCAGTTATGATTATGAATGGGGAAACAGCAGTTATGATTATGAATGGGGAAACTTATGACTAAAAAAGATCAAAATATTGGTGAATATATGGAGAAGCTGGATTCCAGCTCATGCTTCAGAGGACGCATGACTCGAACTCGCCTCTCCTGAGCCCGTTGGGGAGTTCATAAATGTCTCTCTCTCTCTCTCTCTTTCAGTTGTATAACTGACTAGTTATCCCCCTTTCCCTTTCCTTTTTCTCTACCTCGCCTACACACAAACACACACACACACACACATTTATCAAGTCCGTCTACATTTGGGGCCAGCCTTCATGTCACAAGAGATTTGGGTATGATGGCTTGTATATAGCAGCAGGGACAGTTTGGAGCCCTGATGTGGGCCCGGAAATTATCCATCCTCTAGTTGTTCAAGTGTGTGTGTGTGTGTGTGTGTGTGTGTGTGTGTGTGTGTGTGTGTGTGTGTGTGTGTGTGTGTGTGTGTGTGTGTGTGCATCATTCTCTCACAGACTCATGACTGGGATGAGGGCTTCCTGTAACTGTAATGGCATTCCAATGCTTCAGAAACTAGCTACTGATGGAAAGTGGCTGTCTGATGAGACTTCTGGCTGTAAAATCCATAGCAATGGGCAAAGGGCTGTATTTCATGGACCGCGACTTAGCTGGTTGTTAAAGGCTCCATGCAGTAAAATTGGTTGGTTGGTTTAATTTATGATAAAAATGAGGTTGACTAGGAACCATATGCAATGAGATAGATAACAGATTCAGGGACAGGTTGAATGAGAACGGGGTTGTTAAATAGATGTATTTCCTCACCAGACAAACTTCTATACAACATTAAGTTGTATAGTTGTGGGTAAATTCTCTGTTCACATTGTTGTATTTTGTCCTTGTAAGACTATGATTGGAGATGTATTGCCTGTGACGGATAGACATTGTATACTAATGCAACTAAGGTACCTTGAAAAATCAAATCAAATGTATTTCTAAAGACCTGTTTACATCAGCAGATGTCACTAAGTGTTTATACAGAAACGGTGTACATCAGATGTAGTTTGACGGTAGTTGGAGTCCCTGGTGTACTGGTCCACAGCTTGAGGCGGGGTCGAGGTCACACACACACACACACACACACACACACACACAAACCGGCCGAGGTCCCAGCTGGCTAATAGGTGAGGATCCAGGTCCTGCCCTGTCACTCACCCACACTGAGGTTTTAATATTTAACACCAGGCTATTTATTTACATGGCTGCTCAAGGATGTGAGCCTCGGAAATTCAGATGAAGAATGGAGAGGTGAGGCGCCACGCTGCTATGGAAATGAGACAGTACTCTGGAGGCCAGGACACAGAGGGGGGAAAGAGGGAAGGAGAGAGGGAGTGACGCCCAGCATAGCAGGGCTTCTAATAAGATGAGGAGTATTGTCGCCCAGCTGGCGTACTGTATCACGTTGTGCAAGCACACATGCATGCAAAACACACACGCATAGAGAAAAATAGATTTTGTAGGACGTTCTAAAGTAAGTAAGTAGTAATGTCCGAGCCAGAATGGCCCATAGTGACAGAATGATCCATAGTAGCATAATGGCCCATAGCGACAGAATGATCCATAGTAGCATAATGGCCCATAGCGACAGAATGATCCATAGTAGCATAATGGCCCATAGCGACAGAATGATCCATAGTAGCATAATGGCCCATAGCGACAGAATGATCCATAGTAGCATAATGGCCCATAGCGACAGAATGATCCATAGTAGCATAATGGCCCATAGCGACAGAATGATCCATAGTAGCATAATGGCCCATAGCGACAGAATGATCCATAGGTGCATAATGGCCCATAGCGACAGAATGATCCATAGTAGCATAATGGCCCATAGTGACAGAATGATCCATAGTAGCATAATGGCCCATAGCGACAGAATGATCCATAGTAGCATAATGGCCCATAGTGACAGAATGATCCATAGTAGCATAATGGCCCATAGCGACAGAATGATCCATAGTAGCATAATGGCCCATAGCGACAGAATGATCCATAGTAGCATAATGGCCCAAAATGCAAGAGCTGGTGAAATTACTTCATGGTCACTTTACAGATTGATGTCAGTTTACAAAGTGAAAGTGATCCACCAAGTATGTTCACACAGAAATGAGTTTAGTCTATTGTTATAAAGTACCTTGTATAAATGAAGTAGCGTTGTCCGAGCCAGAATAGCCCAGAGGGCAGGAACCTGTTATCTTCTTCTCCTGTTATGATGTTGTTGTTTGTTTCACCTTTATTTAACCAGGTAGGCCAGTTGAGAACAAGTTCTCATTTACAAATGCAGCCTGGCCAAGATAAAGCAAAGCAGGGCGACACAAACAACAACACAGTTACACATGGAATAAACAAACGTACAGTCAATAACACAATAGAAAAAAGTATATATATACAGTGTGAGCAAATGACATGAGGAGGTAAGGCAATGAATAGGCCATAGTAGCAAAGTAATTACAATTTAGCAAATAACACTGGAGTAATAGATGTGCAGATGATGATGTGCAAGTAGAAATGCTGGTGTGCAAAAGAGCAAAAAAAAGTAAATAACAACAATATAGGGATGAGGTAGGTAGTTGGATGTTGTGGTGTACAGTATATGTTTGAATTGATAGATGCTGAAATGACTTTGTGGTCAGATTGAAGGCAGTTTAGGAAGTGAAAGTGATCCACCAAATATGTTTTTCAAAGTGAACAAAAGTTTCAGGACATCAATATCAGAAGAACCGACACACCACAGGTGGAGAAGGTCAGCAGGCTGTCAGCATCCTCAAACACAACAAACACTCATGTGCGTGCACACACACTCACACACACAAATAGACTGAAGGGCAATTCCATGGTAATGGGATTACGCAGAGACTCCGATTTTTCACTTTAAATTGTAGGCCAAGCAAAAAACATTCAGTTCAAAGTTCAACAAACCATTCAACTCTATGCACAACGATAACTTTGGACAACTTGCACAGTAAATGGAAAAACACACATTTACCGGAAGAACTGTGCCGATCCAAAGTTTGGTAACAGAATTACATTAAATCTCCCTCCGTTTCATTCTGTTACCAAACTGTGTATCTGCACAGACAGTGCTTTCTGTAAATGTGTTTTTGCAAAATGTTCAGTTGAAATTGTTAAAAGTACATCTTGTGCATGGAGTTCTATGGTTTGTTTTTACTTTGAAAACAATGGTTATTGTTTGGTACACATTTTAAAGTGAAAAATCTAAGTCTCGGAGTTGCCCTGAAGTCTGTGTAGGAGGGTCAGCAGTGGGTCAACAACCAGGGGTCAAAAGGTCAGACTCATCTGAGAAACATCTTCCAATCTCTCAGATGGATCTACAGCGCTAACTAGATGATTCATTTCATGTCAGCCTTGATGTTTGCCCTCGTTTCAAAGGTGAAAGGTCAGTTAACAAGGCCAGACACTTGGAGGATCACAATAAAACTGTTGATAAGCAGTTTGCAGCCTCCTACCTTTTCAGCAGTAGACTTACCAGAACATGGGCCATATAGCTCTGTGATCACCAATAAGAACATGGGACAAGTTCGCTATATTGCAAAGGGAACTTATTATCGGGTGCAACCCTGTCACACATTTTACAACAGCATCGTCCAGGTCAGGGTTTTCGTTGTTAGTCAAACGGCTCCACGTCACTAGGATGACATTTCTCTTTTAGTGATGTGGCGAGTTTGGCCGTCATGATGAGGCTAATTAAAGGTTACACTCTGAAGGTCTGTACTGAAAGCCTCTTTCCCCTGTGTGTCCATCCGGCTGCCTGTGCAGAATCCTCCTGTGTGTGTGTGCGTGTGCATAGTGCGTGCCTCCGTCTCAGACTGCTTGTCCTCAGAGGTCCAGCTGTAGTAAGGCAACATCTGCTAAGATACATCATTATGACTAGGCGTGATCAGGGACTAATGAGGTATTATGTGAGTGTGGTGAGATCCTTTTCTTGGATTCCTTAAAGGGCATTGTAGAATTTGATCAGACACTGATCAGACACTGATCAGACATTGTACAGTCACATTTGATGATGATATTTAGCGTATATTTATCTGTTGAATAGATGATCGATCCTGATGACTGCAGATATAGAATTGCCAGTGTGAGCTTCAAGCCATTCTGTCAGATAGAGAAAATGGCAGCTGGTTTCAGCATTTTTTTCCACCGTAGATCTGTTTAAATGAGTGAAGATAGACTAGGTGATCTGTCTGTTTGCCTTTCAAAATGAGGGTCTGCACAGGAATATTTTACCTCAACAATTATTAGCGGTGCTAATATTATCGCAGGTAAATAATTAACACCTTGTGATAGCATTCCGTTACCTCAACAACCCTTTCATGTCCTTCAGGCACGCGGTTTCAAGAGGTGACATAACACCGCAACACCACTGTACATCATTGCACGTGACACACCTTTATAACACCGTAAGAGGTCCAGCCTTGCTGCAGCAACATGACAGCAGGTTCACATCATCACTATTACCGCAAATAATTGGTTAGTGACTTGGATGTGTCTGCGATTAGACACCTTGTTATCTTCAGCCGTCTAAAAATGCATGTAATTAACAGGTCTCACCATCAGACTCCGGTAGTAGAGGAAACGCTAACCTGGGATTCACTGAGGCCATTCTGTTCCCTAACCATTCTGTTCCCTAACCATTCTGTTCCCTAACCATTCTGTTCCCTAACCATTCTGTTCCCTAACCATTCTGTTCCCTAACCATTCTGTTCCCTAACCATTCTGTTCCCTAACCATTCTGTTCCCTAACCATTCTGTTCCTGCTCTCACAGCTTCATTTTCTTCACTTTTACCCTGAATCTCAGCTCAACCCCGAGGCTCCATTCCACTTGTGGAGAATTGTTGGCGCAATATCTCAACAATCCTACCTGGCCTATCAGAGGGGAAAGATGGAGCCCTATTGCGCCAATACTCTCAGATCTACTGAGAATGCCTAGGGGGTAGGAACTAGGAGTCGATTTGGGATTCAGGAGTAGACCTCTGTGGTTCTCCTGCCATGAATATTCTGGACAGCAGGCGGGCAATCTGTGAAGTATTTGATTTTACGCTTTTGATTGACAGCTCAGGACATGTTAACGATCATTACAGGGAACAACTTCTGCCTCCTAATGTAGATTCTTCCTTTGTCTGTATTTATGTTGGTTAAACAGTGCACAAGATCTTAAACAGGTATCCACCAGCCGTGCACACACACACACACACACACACACGCACGCACGCACGCACACATACACACGCACAGCCTCTCAAAAGTCTCCTTTGACGCTGGTTGTAAAATCCAGTCCTCGTTGGTGATATCAATCGGACTCACCTTCATATCTCTGTCGGACGTTGCTCTTTTCATTGCGAGAGAATGTCTATTTCAGACCGTTGTCTCGACACCTTTGCCAGTCACAGCGTACAGCTCTGGTGTTGAAGCTGCTCTGTCACCATTTGGGTATCATAACACAGAGCTCTGACCTGTAGGACACAACAAGATACAACAGGCAAAATTCTGTCTTAGTGCAGGTGGTAACATTTCACCCTCCCTTTTGGATATAGGAGCACTAACCTATGGGCCCTGGTTAAAATGAGTGCACTGAATAGGGAATAGTTTGCCATTTGGGACGTACCCGTGCTATCAGATCAATACAGACCTGCCTGGCCTGATCCCTCCTCGCACACAGTGTGTGTGTGTTCCTGAGAGAGACACAGAGAGAGATAGAGAGAGAGATACATAGAGAGATACAGAGAGGGACACAGAGAGAGATACAGAGAGGGATACAGAGAGAGAGAGAGAGATACAGAGATACAGATAGAGAGAGATACAGATAGAGATACAGAGAGAGAGAGATACAGAGAGGGATACAGAGAGAGATACAGAGAGAGAGAGAGAGATACAGAGAGGGATACAGAGAGAGAGAGAGATCCAGAGAGGGATACAGAGAGAGAGAGAGAGATCCAGAGAGGGAGACAGACAGAGATACAGAGATAGAGATATAGATACAGAGAGGGATACAAATAGAGAAACACAGAGAGAGAGAGAGATAGAGATACAGAGAGAGAGAGAGATACAGAGAGAGAGAGAGAGAGAGAGAGATCCAGAGAGGAATACAGAGAGAGAGAGAGATACAGAGAGAGAGAGAGATACAGAGAGAGAGAGAGAGAGAGAGAGATCCAGAGAGGGATACAGACAGAGATACAGAGATAGAGATAGAGATACAGAGAGGGATACAAATAGAGAAACACAGAGAGAGAGATAAAGATACAGAGAGGGATACAGAGAGAGAGAGATATATACAGCGAGAGAGAGAGAGATACAGAGATACAGATAGAGAGAGATACAGATAGAGATACAGAGAGAGAGAGATACAGATAGAGATACAGAGAGGGATACAGAGGGATAGATACAGATAGAGATACAGAGAGAGATACAGAGAGAGAGATACAGAGAGGGATACAGATAGAGAGAGAGAGAGAGAGAGAGAGATACAGAGAGGGATACAGAGAGAGAGATACAGATAGAGATACAGAGAGGGATACAGACAGGGATACAGAGGGAGATACAGAGAGAGAGATACAGAGAGGGATACAGAGAGAGATACAGAGAGAGAGAGAGAGATCCAGAGAGAGATACAGAGAGAGAGAGACCACTGCACAACAGCAGAACCTGAGACGGAGCTGCATTTCCTGACAAAATGTCAAAAATATAAAACAATTAGAGAGTGTCATTTTCCTACATTTGAAACCCTTATTCAAGGTTTCAAAGACCTCTCTGATGAGGATAGGCTACCTGCCCTGTTGGGGGAGAACGCAGAGAGCTGTGGGTTGGCAGCTCACTACATTGCTGCCTGCCATAAGTTGAGGGACAGTGTCTGACAGACCAATCAACCTGCACATGTACTCTACTGTATGCTTATTGTTATTGTTGAATGTATGGTTATTTTGACCCTTGGTTATTGCTGTTACTGTTGTCCCGTTGACAATTTTGATTCTCATTTTTAATTATTTGTAAATATCCAAAATAAGCTTTGGCAATATGTACATTGTTACGTCATGCCAATAAAGCGAATTGAATTGAACTGAGAGAGACAGAGAGAGAGACAGAGAGAGAGAGAGAGAGACAGAGAGACAGACAGAGAGAGAGAGAGAGAGATACAAAGAGAGACAGAGAGAGAGAGAGAGACAGATAGAGAGAGATACAGAGAGAGAGAGAGAGAGACAGAGAGAGAGACACAGAGAGATACAGATAGAGATAGAGATATATAGAGAGAGAGAGGCACAGAGAGAGACAGAGAGAGAGAGAGAGACAGAGAGAGATACAGATAGAGAGACACAGAGAGAGAGAGAGATACAGAGAGATACAGCGAGAGATACAACGCCCCCTCTTACACTCGCCCAAGCCAATGGCATGTACCAGATGCTCAGCAGACTCTGCTCACACTTACTGGCCTGAGGCCAAACCACGACAACAACATTGGACACTTTATGGAACAAAAAGCCTTCACTATATCATACGGGAATATCCAAGGCCTGAGGTCATCTGCCTTTGGCCTAAAGAGCAGGAACATGGACTTCACCAAAGAAATCGGTAATACAGACATTGTCATCCTGCAAGAAACCTGGTATAGAGGAGACGGACCCACTGGTTGCCCTCTAGGTTACAGAGAGCTAGTAGTCCCATCCACAAAACTACCAGGTGTGAAACAGGGAAGGGACTCAGTGGGTATGCTAATTTGGTATAGAGCAGACCTAACTCACTCCATTAAATTAATCAAAACAGAAACATTTTACATTTGGCTAGAAATTCAAAAGGAAATGATCTTAAAACAGAGAAAAATATCCTCCTGTGTGCTACCTATATTCCACCACTAGAATCCCCATACTTGAATGAAGACAGCTTCTCCATCCTGGAGGGGGAAATCAATCATTTCCAGGCCCAGGGACATGTACTAGTCTGTGGCGACCTAAATGCCAGAACCGGACAAGAACCTGACACCCTCAGCACACAGGGGGACAAACACCTGCCTGCAAGTGACAGCATTCCCTCCCACATATGCCCCCCTAGGCACAACTATGACAACATAACGAACAAGAGCGGGTCACAACTCCTGCAGCTCTGTCGCACGCTGGGTATGTACATAGTCAATGGGAGGCTTCGAGGGGACTCCTATGGTAGGTACACTTATAGCTTATCTCTTGACAGTAGTACTGTAGACTACTCTATCCCTGACCTCAACCCAGAGTCTCTCAGAGCGTTCACAGTCAGCCCACTGACACCCCTATCAGACCACAGCAAAATCACAGTCTACTTGAACAGAGCAATACTCAATCATGAGGCATCAAAGCCAAAGGAACTGAGTTACATTAAGAAATGCTATAGATGGAAGGGATGCAGTTTGGAAACCTACCAAAAAACAATTAGGCAACAACAAATTCAATCCCTTTCAGACAATTTCCTGGGTAAAACGTTCCACTGTAATAGTGAAGGTGTAAACTTGGCAGTAGAAAATCTTAACAGTATATTTGACCTCTCAGCTTCCCTATCAAATCTAAAAACCTCAAATAGAAAACCGAAGAAAATGAACAACAATGACAAATGGTTTGATGAAGAATGCAAAAATCTAAGAAAGATATTGAGAAACCTGTCCAATCAAAAACATAGAGACCCGGAAAACCTGAGTCTACACCTTCACTATGGTGAATCACTAAAACAATACAGAAATACACTACGGAAAAAGAAGGAACAGCACATCAGAAATCAGCTCAATGTAATTGAAGAATCACTAACCAAACAACAACACAAAGAATTATCTATCCAAAATGGAGATGTATGGGTAAACCACTTATCCAATCTTTTTGGATCTATAACAAAGAATAAAGAGCAAAAACATATACATGATCAAATACAAATCTTAGAATCAACTATTAAAGACTACCAGAACCCACTGGATTATCCAATTACCTTGAATGAGTTACAGGACAAAATAAAAACACTCCAACCCAAAAAGGCCTGTGGTGTTGATGGTATCCTTAATGAAATGATCAAATATACAGACAACAAATTCCAATTTGCTATACTAAAACTCTTTAACATCATCCTTAGCTCTGGCATCTTCCCCAATATTTGGAACCAAGGACTGATCACCCCAATCCACAAAAGTGGAGACAAATTTGACCCCAATAACTACCGTGGAATATGTGTCAACAGCAACCTTGGGAAAATCCTCTGCATTATCATTAACAGCAGACTCGTACATTTCCTCAATGAAAACAATGTATTGAGCAAATGTGAAATTGGCTTTTTACCAAATTACCATACAACAGACCATGTATTCACCCTGCACACCCTAATTGACAACCAAACAAACCAAAACAAAGGCAAAGTCTTGTCATTGTTGATTTAAAAAAAGCCTTCGACTCAATTTGGCATGAGGGTCTGCTATACAAATTGATGGAAAGTGGTGTTGGGGGTAAAACATACGACATTATAAAATCCATGTACACAAATAACAAGTGTGCGGTTAAAATTGGCAAAAAACAAACACATTTCTTCGCACAGGGTCGTGGGGTGAGACAGGGATGCAGCTTAAGCCCCACCCTCTTCAACATATATATCAACGAATTGGCGCGGGCACTAGAAAAGTCTGCAGCACCCGGCCTCACCCTACTAGAATCCGAAGTTAAATGTCTACTGTTTGCTGATGATCTGGTGCTTCTGTCACCAACCAAGGAGGGCCTACAGCAGCACCTAGATCTTCTGCACAGATTCTGTCAGACCTGGGTCCTGACAGTAAATCTCAGTAAACCAAAATAATGGTGTTCCAAAAAAGGTCCAGTCGCTAGGGCAACAAATAAAAATTCCATCTAGACACTGTTGCCCTAGAGCACACAAAAAACTATACATACCTTGGCCTAAACATCAGCGCCACAGGTAACTTCCACAAAGCTGTGAACGATCTGAGAGACAAGGCAAGAAGGGCATTCTATGCCATCAAAAGGAACATAAAATTCAACATACCAATTAGGATCTGGCTAAAAATACTTGAATCAGTCATATAGCCCTTTGCCCTTTATGGTTGTGAGGTCTGGGGTCCGCTCACCAACCAAGACTTCACCAAATGGGACAAACACCAAATTGAGACTCTGCATGCAGAATTCTGCAAAAATATCCTCTGTGTACAACGTAGAACACCAAATAATGCATGCAGAGCAGAATTAGGCCGATACCCACTAATTATCAAAATCCAGAAAAGAGCTGTTAAATTCTACAACCACCTGAAAGGAAGTGATTTCCAAACCTTCCATAACAAAGCCATCACCTACAGAGAGATGAACCTGGAGAAGAGTCCCCTAAGCAAGCTGGTCCTGGGGCTCTGTTCACAAACACAAACACACCCCACAGAGCCCCAGGACAGCAGCACAATTAGACCCATCCAAATCATGAGAAAACAAAAAGATAATTACTTGACACATTGGAAAGAATTAACAAAATAACAGAGCAAACTAGAATGCTATTTGACCCAAACAGAGAGTACAGACTCGGTGAGCATAGCCTTGCTATTGAGAAAGGCTGCCGTAGGCAGACATAGCTCTCAAGAGAAGACAGGCTATGTGCTGTCTGCCCACAAAATGAGGTGGAAACTGAGCTGCACTTCCTAACCTCCTGCCCAATGTATGACCATATTAGAGAGGCATATTTCCCTCAGATTACACAGATCCACAAAGAATTCGAATATAAATCCAATTTTGATAAACTCCCATATCTACTGGGTGAAATTCCAGTGTGCCATCACAGCAGCAAGATGTGTGACCTGTTGCCACAAGAAAAGGGCAACCAGTGAAGAACAAACACCATTGTAAATACAACCCATATTTATGCTTATTTATTTTCCCTTGTGTACTTTAACCATTTGTACATTGTTACAACACTGTATATATATATATATATATATATATATATATATATATATATATATATATATATATATATATATATCAATGTATATATATATCTATGTATATATATATCTATGTATATATATATATATATAATATGACATTTGTAATGTCTTTATTGTTTTGAAACTTCTGTATGTGTAATGTTTACTGTTAATTTTGATTGTTTATTTCACTTTTTGTATATTATCTACCTCACTTGATTTGGCAATGTTAACACATGTTCCCATGCCAATAAAGCCCCTTGAATTGAATTGATACAGAGAGAGAGAAAGAGAGAGAGAGAGAGAGACAGAGAGAGACAGAGAGAGAGAGAGACAGAGAGAGACAGAGACAGAGCGAGACAGAGAGAGACAGAGAGAGAGAGAGACAGAGAGAGAGACAGAGAGAGAGAGAGAGAGAGACAGAGAGAGAGACAGAGAGAGAGACAGAGAGGATAAGATCAGTCTGGAACTTTTCATCTAATTTCAGAGAACATCTGTGATATTCTCTTCCCTACTTGTTAATCCATACTTGGTCGTATCTCAGGGTCAAGAAGGCCTTGTGTTTTTGTCCAGCCCTGACAACACAGGCCAACTGGTGCTATGATGATGCTAGACTGTCAGGCTAAATATACACACTGAGATTAGGCCTGTACTGTTCAATCTGCATCTCTTAACACATACTGTAGGCACGAAGACTTATGGCATGAGGTAACAGTGAGCAACAGACCGATAACAAATAATCATGGCATCCTTGTCTGATGTCTGTATGAAGACTTGTTGCCCGGATGTTGCATCATTGCATCACGCTGCAGCACACCTGGCTGTACGGCTACCTGAACCTTATTGTGGACATCACTTCAAAAGCAGACGCTGCAGGCTGGGGTTCTGCAAGAAGGAGGGCAGGTATGGCAGGGAATCTGCTTCTATATGTATAGCTGTCTCTAGTCTGCTACCCTTCAGCCTCTCGCTTTTTCTCTTTCAAATCCTCTCACTCTCTCCTCTCTCCCTCGCTCTCTCTTGCTTCTTTCTCTCTCTTTCTCTCTCTCTCTCTCTCACACTATTTCTACTTTTTACTGTCTCTCTCACGCTCTCACCTCTCTTTTTCTCTGTCCCTCTCTCTCTCTCTCTGTCTCTCTTCATATCTGTCTTTACTTTGAGCTCTTGTTTACTTCTCTCCTCACCTCTGAAAACGTGGTGATCTGATCTGAGAGCCTACCTGGACAACCCAGAGTTTGCTACGTGGTTTGAATGTTGCCCCACGGATGTTGGGCTGGACTCACAGATTTGAGAATGTCCCCATGTTGACTCATCCATTTCCAAGTTATTCAGCGTTATTCACTCTGGGCGAAGTGTGGCGAAGCCTATAGGAGGTATGTTTTGATATACAACATGTGGTTATGCTTATTGTGAGTCGAACCTTTTAAACAACTCACCTTTCCATAATACAATTAAATATGATTTAGGAATCAGTTTCTGAATCGATTTTAGGGTGCTATTTTTTGTTTTGCAAAGTTTATGATACGTGGTTTCTCAACTTATGGATAACTATGTGTCAAAGAAGAAAGAAGTTTTTGAAGAATTTATAAAGCAAAATGCCATGAAACAGATTATGAAGGGGAGCGCAAACATACGATGTGGCACGCAAATTATATTCGTATTCTTCTCAAAGACGTAGTGATCAAAGGTTGTCACTGAATTCCACGTAGATAAACAAGCCTTGTTGTGATGGGGATGAAAACGCATAAATGAATAAACAAACAAGTATTAAGAGAATCCATCCCAATCTAGTTTAGTCATGTGTTTGTGTGTTTGTTAACGCATCTGACAGCAAATGCTGTGTCCTGTATAATCATTGCAACAAGAAAGCTGTTGGCGTATCTCAGGACACAGCTTGATATGAACGCACGCACGCACACACACACACACACACACACACACAGCTTGATTCGAAGAGACAAAAACTTATAGAGATGCTGGATCCGTCCTCATTCCCAATGAAGTTAAAAATAAATAAAAAATGCTTTGAGAGACACAGAATATAAGTAAACTTGTGTTAACTTGTTTTGCACAACGGCACAAATATTTATGCTAATAGTCCATTTTGTTATGACATTACCAGTCCTCAGTGTCGTCTGAAAGAGGTCTAAAAATCCTCCTTCTTTTCTCTCGTCTCCTCCATTTTCCCCTCATCATCACCCTCCGGGCTCTGAGAAGGGAGAGAGAGTGGCCTGCACGTGCTCAGTAGGGAGGTCCTCTCATCCAATCACAGTTGATTAACCCGGCTAATTGAGCCGGACTTCATTATTAATTATGGAGGCATAATTAATACTCCATCATTCCTTGGGTAAAGGCTCCCAACCGTAACCGTCCGTATCCCCCATGGAGTGGAGGAGGGTGGGATGTGGTTGCCTCTAGCACTGGAGCCTCGGAGGATCCAGCTGGTTGCTGGTCAGGCGTTTAGAGGGACGCTGTAAAAACCCTGGACACTGGAGTGAAACGGAACAGGGGCCTAGGGATCAATCTGTGGTGTCCTTGACTTTCTTCCTCCATCCCTCCCCCAGCCAGTGGGAGAAGATCATTGCGCCACACGGAGGAGGCTCCTTGATTAATGGCCGTTCCACTACAGTACCAGACAACGGGCGAGGTCGGGCGCGAAGAAGAGGACGAAGTTATGAAAAAGGCAACATAAACCCTTTTTTGTAGAAGAGGGCAGTGGGGGAGACTTTAGTCTCTTTGATCTAAGGATCTTGGTTTCAAGGAGGATCTGTAATACATTATCTGATTATAAAATGAAAGGGATTCAGGGAATAGAATTAAAGGCTTTGTTGTCGAGACTTCGAGAGGTTGGATGGAACCGAAAACCCCCCCCATCTCACTTAGGTTTCATCCTCATAGTTTTAATGAAAGCCCGTATGAATGAGAATGTTTACTAAATGCATCACTGGCCCCTCCCTTGTTTCCCGTTCTCAATGCTGATGGATTGACGAGTGACGTCATCCACACTTTATCGCTTCGGAGGGTGTGCAAACTGTCATCGAATCAAACAAGCATCTTGCGGAGAGCACGGGGGAAACAGCAAGAGTTGTCCTTTTGTCTGTGTTTCTCGCCAAGCGTCTGCCTGGCTGGCGTGGAAAGTTAAAGTTTCTCAGGCTGCCTCCCAAAAGGCACCCTATTCCCTTCGTACTGCACTAACTGCTGACCAGAGCTGGTTAGAAGTAGTGCGCTATAGAGGCAATAGGGTGCCATTTGGGAGGCAGCCCATGACGTGGAAGAAGTGCCTCCGCTGAGATCTGTGTCTTAATTGAACCATGCTGTGCCCATTGAGTTCTGCTCAGCATTTAAAGCTTTTGTCACCGCGGACGTCTCTGGCTTCGCTCACTTAAAACCTTTCCTCAGCATCTCTTAATGGTGCCAGATCAGACTTCAAAGCTTTTCCAGACAGTCAGAGAAGTGACAGACAAGAGGGACTTTTTTCCTGTTCCTTTTTCCTCCTTTTTTTTGTTTTGTTGTCTGAACAGGAACATTTGTGCCATTTTAGTGTTATTACTGTAGAGGCACTTAGACAATGGGAGGGTTATATACCTCCTCTCCATGTCTCACCACAGAGGAGTCCCTCCCTCCCTCGCTATCCCTCCCTCCCTCCCTCGCTCCCTCCCTCCCTCGCTATCTCTCCCTCCCACCCACCCTCCCTCCCTCGCTATCTCTCCCTCCCTCTCTCCCTCCCTCCCTCCCTCCCTCCCTCCCTCCCTCGCTATCTCTCCCTCCCTCCCTCGCTATCTCTCCCTCCCTCCCTCTCCCTCCCTCCCTCGCTATCTCTCCCTCCCTCCCTCCCTCGCTATCTCTCCCTCCCTCCCTCCCTCGCTATCTCTCCCTCCCTCCCTCCCTCACTATCTCTCCCTCCCTCCCTCCCTCCCTCCCTCGCTATCTCTCCCTCCCACCCTCCCTCGCTATCTCTCCCTCCCTCCCACCCTCCCTCCCTCCCTCGCTATCTCTCCCTCCCTCCCTCCCTCCCTCGCTATCTCTCCCTCCCTCCCTCTCTCGCTATCTCTCCCTCCCTCCCTCTCTCGCTATCTCTCCCTCCCTCTCTCGCTATCTCTCCCTCCCTCCCTCTCTCGCTATCTCTCCCTCCCTCCCCTCGCTATCTCTCCCTCCCTCCCTCGCTATCTCTCCCTCCCTCCCTCGCTATCTCTCCCTCCCTCCCTCTCTCGCTATCTCTCCCTCCCTCCCTCGCTATCTCTCCCTCCCTCCCTCCCTTTCCCCTCTCTCTTAATTCGATTCAATTTAATTCAAAGGGCTTTATTGGCATGGGAAATATACTGTATGTTTACATTGCCAAAGCAAGTGAAATAGAAAATAACAATAGAAAATGTACAGTAAACATTACCAAATGTCCTATTATTGCTATGTACAGTGTTATAACAATGTCTCGCTTTCTCTCTCTTTTGCATCCCCCTATAATCAGAGGCAGCGATCCAACGCCAACCCCGTAATTGTGTCTGTGCGCCTCTCTGTAATTTCTCTGTCCATCTCCCTGAATGACAGATGTCATCCTCATCCTGTCTGTGTGGAGAAAAAGGGCAAAAAGCTGTCTTTGATTAAAGGGATACACAGGCTCCCGGGGAGGGGCGGGAGTTGACTATTTGTCCGTGTATAATTAATGATTGGCTTCAAAGGGGGGCCTGTCTGTTAGAAGGGTAATTAATCTGAAGGGAGAGCAGGAAAGCATGGGGACTATGCCTTTGACTGACCTCACCGGCTTTTTGCAGCATCACACACACACACACTCCACTTTTAATTAGCCAAGTCAAGCAAATTGTTAGGATCCCCGATGCATCAGCTGTTAATCTCAGGGCGGTAATCCCTTTCAAGCCCCAATGACCCCTCAGAGGTATTTGATGGTAACACTAATCTGCCTGTGCTGATTATACTGCTGTGTGAACCTGTTCATAGACGAACAGCAAGAGGTGCATGGCTTTGCATTAATCGGCTAGCACACACACACACACACACACACACACACACACACACAACTACAGAGACATCAACTCTCATCAGATTTCTTGACTGACACATAGCTAGATTTAAGAACCGATCCATGATCACTCACTGCCAGTCGTGGTGTCGATAAGGGACCCGCGTTTTCTATTTTTTTTTCTGTAAATGACATTTACAGCAGTATAAGTCCTTTCTGAGCCACTAGTTTGCAAATGAGAATGTGTCATCACAGAGCTTAAAGTACGACTGGATGGGGTAGTGCATACGTGTGTGTGCGCTCACTCAAGCGCAATGCATTAATCACTTCATTATCAGACCATCTTATTTCAGCATGGTGTCCCACTGTATCTGTTTGCTCCTGGCCTGCAGCGTTGTGTTGTGATCCATCCTGGAGATGTGATGTGGTCCGTCTCCTACCCCATGTAATCTAGTGTCGTAATGAATCAGGCTTCATAAGAGGATAAAGTGCGGTGGATGAACTGCTTCGCCAGAGAAAATATTCCCTATATATTGCACTACTTTTTACGAGAGTTCTCCACTCTTGGGGAAAAGGGTTCCAAAATGGTTCTTCACCTGTCCTCATTGGTTCCAGGAAGAACCCTTTTGTGGTTCCCTGTAAAAACCCTCTGTTCTACAGGAACCGAAGAGGGTTCTTGTCACGGATGCCTCCAGAACTTTCATTGCGCACACCTGGCCCCTATTACCGCTGATTGTATTTGTATATATGTGCTCTTTGTTCACCATGGTGCTGTCTATTATTGTTGCAATGTCCGTTGGTGCGTGCGAGTACCTGTGCTGTGTGTTTCGGGCTTTCGTGCCCTTGTGGATTGCGCAGATGATTACGGGTCTCGTCCCGTGTGGTATCATTGTGGGCGTGTGTCATTTTTTCGAGGTACTCCTCGCTCTTTTGTTTGTGTTTCAACCCTGTGTTTTGTATAGTGTTTGTTTGGTCTTTGTCCCCGTGCCTTTACACGGCACTCCGTAATTTGGGGGCGTAATAAAAAAAAATATTACGCATTCCTACGCCTGTCTCCCGAATCATTGTTACCAACGTGACAGTTCTACCTGGAACCAAAAAGGGTTCTTCAAAGGGTTATCCCATGGGAACAGCTGAAGAACCCTTTTAGGTTCGAGATAACACCTTTTCTTCTAAGAGTGTTTGGGCTAATAGGGTGCCATTTGGTATTCACACTAAATGTATTCCGCTTGTCTTGTCTGGTCATCTTCTCTTGCCCGGGCTTAGGAGGATGTGTAGGTGATTCAATTTGGATGGCACTGTATTATTTAAGAGCTCGGCATGTTGTGTGGCTGGTGAGAATTCACATGTTTGGCGTGAAATAAGCTTAGATGGAGAGGGAGGAGGCGAAGGAGAGGGAGAGAGAGAAATAGTCTGGGAAAGAGGGAGAAATTAAACTTTCTCTAAAGTACATGTTGACTTTGGTGTTTTGCTAACTTGTTGACCTTAATAGCAGCCTTGGTTATATTCACAGATAACATTTTTGCTGTAAAATCTTTCCTTAAATACTCGGTTTCGTAACCTTGGTTGTTTGAGGTCAGACAATCATCGTCCTTCTCCCTTTGTAAACACTAGACAAAAAAAGCTCTTTCTCCGTCTGTAATGACTTGTCACTCTGGTGATTAGAGAGCTGCACAGTGAGGTTCAGAATCACCCAGGTAGTGATTACTTTTGATTTGTCATCTTGCCTTTTGTTTAGTTAATCAACATACGATGTACGGTGCAGTACGTGGGTTGTCACCCTGCTGTGGCAAAACCTTGAAATATTGTACCCTTAATCATAGAATAATTATTTTTCTGTTTATTTAGTGTGTTTTTTATTCTTTGCAGTTGGGGGGGAAGGGCCGTGATTCATGAAATTGATACCTTGAGAGCTTGAATATCAAAATGCTACCTGTAGGGGTGTATGCATAATTATACAGCATGTCCACCTACCCAGCATGTCAATCATGCAAGGCAATACACTTTCAGCAGTCTGTTTTCCCATGTCATGTAATTTGTGAAAAGACCAGTCTTGGTAATGCTAATAGATTGATGATGGTTTGTCTAGCCTTGAAATTGCTCTTTGAAGCAGATGGCCCACCCGCCCGCCAGTGTCAGTTCATCATGAGTTGTTGCATTACCTGCCATGAAATGAGACGGTGTGTGTGTGTGTGTGTGTGTGTGTGTGTGTGTGTGTGTGTGTGTGTGTGTGTGTGTGTGTGTGTGTGTGTGTGTGTGCGTGTGTGTCTACATGTATCCTCCAAGACCAGAGGGAGTATGTGTTTATACTTACTAGGGAAAGTAAACATTTCCCATCCTTAATCACGCAACTCCATTAATATTTGATTGAATGTTCTAGATTTTTCTAAGATAGTGTTGCAGTTCCCTGATGTTTTTCATTGGTTTTTCTATGAAGTGTGCATATGGTTTGCATCCCATCATCCCTCTAACAAAGTTGAATGTAACTTGAGTATAGGCTTTGAGTAGGCTTCACTGTTTCATTATTTCATTATTTGCCCATAAAAGCACTGATTTTCTTAATGATACTTCATTCATCTATTTTCCCCATTCTGCATTATGGCCTGTGAGTATGAACAATTATGCTATTAATTAAACTAAACAATTAACTATAATGTAATGCTAGAATTGACTGTAGGTTCAGGGGAAGAGATGGGTGGCATTTTTCTTAAACTTTTTTTTTTACCCCTTTTTCGTGGTATCCAATTATTAGTAGCTACTATCTTGTCTCATCGCTACAACCCCCATACGGGCTCCGGAGAGACGAAGGTTGAAAGTCATGCGTCCTCCGATACGCAACCCAACCAAGCTGCACTGCTTCTTAACACAGCACACATCCAACCCGGAAGCCAGCCGCACCAATGTGTCAGAGGAAACACCGTGCAACCTTGGTTAGCGTGCACTGCGCCCAGCCCGCCACAGGAGTCACTGGTGCGCTGATGAGACAAGTATATCCCTACCGGCCAAGGCTGAGTTTGGTGGCATTTTTAGCTTGACATTGTGGTGTCTACCACTGCCATTACGAGATCGGTGTCCCTATAACAGGACGGTTGTTTCTAATGTGACTAGAATGATGTTGTAAGTCACAGCCAACTTTCCAGGAAATAGACATGTCTTATATGGGCAGAAAGCTTAAATTCTTGTTAATCTAACTGAAGTGTCCAATTTACAGTAGCTATTAGAGTGGAAAAATGCCATGCTATTGTTTGAGGAGAGTGCACAGCAACAAAACGCTTTTAGCATGGAAACTGGTTTGATACATTCACCTCTGAAGGGAAATTATGTACTTATATTCAGTAATCTTGCTCTGATTTGTCATCCTGAGGGTCCCAGAGATAAAAATGTAGCATAGTTTTGTTTGATCAAATCCATTTTTATATTCAAATGTTGGAACTGGGTTCTACAGTTTGAACCCCTGCTGTGTCTGTATTATCTCTTACCAGGTCGAATGTGTTATATTCTCCTACATTAATTTCACATTTCCCCAAACCTCAAAGAGTTTCCTTTCAAATGGTATCAAGAATATGCATATCCTTGCTTCAGGTCCTGAGCTACAGGCAGTTAGATTTGGGTATGTCATTTTAAGTGAAAATGTAAAAACTGGCCAGATCCTTAAGACATGCTAGCACATATTTTTTAAACCTCCCGCTTTGGGCTGGATATGTCAATGTGTAGTTGATCCATTCATCATCTATGAGCAGTATTACTGTCTTAACTCAATTAGCCATAAAATCCCTTGAAAGCGGTTGTTTACTGAAAGCTGTGCTGCGCCATCTTCCCAAAAATTTGCAATTTCCCCCCTAGCAATTAATGATCTAGCCAATGGGCTTCAGCCCCTCGCCATTTAAGTGACACACGGCAGAGCGAGAGCGTGAGTGAGTGAGTGAGTGAGTGAGTGAGTGAGTGAGTGAGTGAGTGAGTGAGAGAGTGAGTGAGTGAGAGAGAGAAATGACGTGGTGCACATACAGTGGGGAGAACAAGTATTTGATACACTGCCGATTTTGCAGGTTTTCCTACTTACAAAGCATGTAGAGGTCTGTCATTTTTATCATAGGTACACTTCAACTGTGAGAGACGGAATCTAAAACAAAAATCCAGAAACTCACATTGTATGATTTTTAAGTAATTAATTTGCATTGTATTGCATGACATAAGTATTTGATCACCTACCAACCAGTAAGAATTCCGGCTCTCACAGACCTGTTAGTTTTTCTTTAAGAATCCCTCCTGTTCTCCACTCATTACCTGTATTAACTGCACCTGTTTGAACTCGTTACCTGTATAAAAGACACCTGTCCACACACTCAATCAAACAGACCCCAACCTCTCCACAATGGCCAAGACCAGAGAGCTGTGTAAGGACATCAGGGATAGAATTGTAGGCCTGGACAAGGCTGGGATGGGCTACAGGACAATAGGCAAGCAGCTTGGTGAGAAGGCAACAACTGTTGGCGCAATTATTAGAAATGGAAGAAGTTCAAGATGACGGCCAATCACCCTCGGTCTGGGGCTCCATGCAAGATCTCACTTCGTGGGGCATCAATGATCATGAGGAAGGTGAGGGATCAGCCCAGAACTACACGGCAGGACCTGGTCAATGGCCTAAAGAGAGCTGGGACCACAGTCTCAAAGAAAACCATTAGTAACACACTACGCCATCATGGATTTAAATCCTGCAGTGCACACAAGGTCCCCCTGCTCAAGCCAGCACATGTCCAGGCCCGTCTGAAGTTTGCCAATGACCATCTGGATGATCCAGAGGAGGAATGGGAGAAGGTCATGTGGTCTGATGAGACAAAAATAGAGCTTTTTGGTCTAAATTCCATTTGCCGTGTTTGGAGGAAGACGAAGGATGAGTACAACTCCAAGAACACCATCCCAACCGTGACGCATGGAGGTGGAAACATCATTCTTTGGGGATGCTTTTCTGCAAAGGGGACAGGACGACTGCACCGTATTGAGGGGAGGATGGATGGGGCCATGTATCGCGAGATCTTGGCCAACAACCTCTGTTCCTCTGTTCCTTCCCTCAGTAAGAGCATTGAAGATGGGTCGTGTCTGGGTCTTCCAGCAGCCAAAATCCCTGCTGCAGTGTGTGCAAACCTGGTCAAGAACTACAGGAAACGTATGATCTCTGTAATTGCAAACAAAGGTTTCTGTACCAAATATTAGGTTCTGCTTTTCTGATGTATCAAATGCTTATGTCATGCAATAAAATGCAAATTAATTACTTAAAAATCATACAATGTGATATTCTGGATTTTTGTTTTAGATTCCGTCTCTCACAGTTGAAGTGTACCTCTATGATAAAAATTACAGACCTCTACATGCTTTGTAATTAGGGAAACCTGCAAAATCAGCAGTGTATCAAATACTTGTTCTCCCCATTGTATCTAATTACTAGGTACATCCCCCATGTGAATGGACTTGTAGAAAACAGGATACTAGTGTTACCTCCTCTCAGCTCCATGGCTTTATCCGTATTGATACATTTAGCAGTATATACAGTACCAGTCAAAAGTTTGGACACACCTACTCATTCCAGGGTTTTTCTTTCTTTTTACTATTTTCTACAGTGAATACATCAAAACTATGAAATAACACATATGGAATCATGTAGTAACCAACAAAGTGTTTAACAAATCAAAATATATTTTATATTTGAGATTCTTCAAAGCCACCTTTTGCCTTAATGACAGCTTTGCACACTCTTGGCATTCTCTCAACCAGCTGCATGGGGTAGTCACATGGAATGCATTTCAATGAACAGGTGTGCCTTGTTAAAAGTTAATTTGTGGAATTTCTTTCCTTCTTAATGTGTTTGAGCCAATCAGTTGTGTTGTGACAAGGTAGGGTTGGTATACAGAAGATAGCCCTATTTGGTAAAAGACCATGTCCATATTATGGCAAGAACAGCTCAAATAAGCAAAGAGAAACGACAGTCCATCATTGCTTTAAGACATGAAGGTCAGTCAATGCAGAACATTTCAAGAACTGTGAAAGTTTCTTCAAGTGCAGTCGCAAAACCCATCAAGTGCTATGATGAAACTGGCTCTCATGAGGACCGCCACAGGAATTGAAGACCCAGAGTTACCATAAGTTCATTAGAGGTACCAGCTTTAGAAATTGTAGCCCAAATAAATGCTTCACAGAGTTCAAGTAACAGAAACATCTCAACATCAACTGTTCAGAGACCGTGTGAATCAGGCCTTCGTGGTCGAATTGCTGCAAAAGAAACACTACTAAAGGACACCAATAAGAATAAGATACTTGCTTTGGCCAAGAAATACGAGCAATGGACATTAGACCAGTGGAAGTCTGTCCTTTCCATTTTTGGTTCCAAACGCAGTATCTTTGTGAGACGCTGAGTAGGGGTGCTTTGCTGGTGACACTGTTGTGATTTATTTAGAATTCAAGGCACACTTAAACAGTATGGCTACCACAGCATTCTGGAGCGATACCCCATCTCATCTAATTTGCGCTCAGTGGGACTATCATTTGTTTTTCAACAGGACAATGACCCACCACCTCCAGGCTGTGTAAGGGCTATTTGACCAAGATGGAGAGTGATGGAATGCTGCATCAGATGACCTGGCCTCCACAATCACCTGACCACAACCCAATTGAAATGGTTTGGGATGAGTTGGACCACAGAGTGAAGGAAAAGCAGCCAACTAGTGCTCATCATATGTGGGAACTCCTTCAAGACTGTTTGAAAAGCATTCCATGTGACTACCTCATGAAGCTGGTTGAGAGAATGCCAAGAGTGTGTAAAGCTGCCATCAAGGCAAAGGGTGGCTACTTTGAAGAATCTCAAATATAAAATATATTTGGATTTGTTTAACACTTTTTTGGTTACAACATGATTCCATATGTGTTATTTCATAATGTTGATGCCTTCACTATTATTCTACAATGTAGAAAATAGTCAAAAGAAAGAAATTAGTAGATGTGTCTGAAATTTGGACTTGTACTGTGTATATCATTGGCTCTGGCGTTATCCACCCAGAAGAGTAAGAGTAAGGCAGAAAGTCTAGGTCTGCTAACCTTGCATAATGACATAATGACAGGGTAAATCACTCATGTCCAGATTGAACAGCACACAGCAGTGCAGTTAATGGCATACTACCTTATTAATAGAAGCCAATTTATTTGGGGACAGCACTTCTGTTGGATTTCAACCTATGGCAAAGTCTGTCCCCGCTGCGAATGATTATTTCCTTCCTGTCCTGTGGGCAGAAGTTAGAAAATGAAATGCCTTCAAGTCATCAGCAGCAGCACCATTTACTTGTATTCAATTCAAGGCCGTAATGATTTGAATGATAAGGCTTGGTTATGCCTGGCATGGCAGGGTCAATTGTTATTATTATTAAGCTGCGAGGAGAAAAGTGTCACTTAAGCACACAATGGTCAATCATATTAAGTTGTATTGACGCAATACTGTATATCCAGCCAGCATACTGTATAAGGGCTGTAGTGTGTCTTTATGACAGTGGAATACCTACTGTATTCCCCATGGTGTCTCAGGTGTAGCATTAAGAGGTGGCCAAGTGGGAAACACTGCCCATAACAACCCTGGTGGTGTGACCTTGGATGTACCCTTACAGGATGTACCCTGTCCTAATCTGTAAAACCAGAGACAGAGAGAAGAGGGGGGAGAGAGAGAGAGAGACAAAGAATTGAGAGAGAGAGAAAGAGAGAAAGATGTGAAAGAGAGAGAGAAAAAGAAGTGAAGAGAGAGAGATAAATAAGTGAAAAGAGAGAGAGAGAGAGAGAATGGGAGATTTATTCCCCACTGCCGGCCGGTCATAAACCTGTCATAAAGCTGTCAGTCAGTGGGACAGAAGGGCCAGCCCCGGCGCCTGCCGCCTCTTTAACCTGTCATAAAGCTGTCAGTCAGTGAGACAGAAGGGCCAGCCCCGGCGCCTGCCGCCTCTTTAACCTGTCATAAAGCTGTCAGTCAGTGAGACAGAAGGGCCAGCCCCGGCGCCTGCCGCCTCTTTAACCTGTCATAAAGCTGTCAGTCATTGAGACAGAAGGGCCAGCCCCGGCGCCTGCCGCCTCTTTAACCTGTCATAAAGCTGTCAGTCAGTGAGACAGAGGGGCCAGCCCCGGTGCCTGCCGCCTCTTTAACCTGTCATAAAGGTGTCAGTCAGTGAGACAGAGGGGCCAGCCCGGCGCCTGCCGCCTTTTTAACCTGTCATAAAGCTATGAGTCAGTGAGACAGAAGGACCAGCCCCGGTGCCTGCCGCCTCTTTAACCTGTCATAAAGCTGTCAGTCAGTGAGACAGAAGGGCCAACCCCGGTGCCTGCCGCCTCTTTAACCTGTCATAAAGCTGTCAGTCAGTGAGACAGAAGGGCCAGCCCCGGCGCCTGCCGCCTCTTTAACCTGTCATAAAGGTGTCAGTCAGTGAGACAGAAGGGCCAGCCCCGGCGCCTGCCGCCTCTTTAACCTGTCATAAAGCTGTCAGTCAGTGAGACAGAAGGGCCAGCCCCGGTGCCTGCCGCCTCTTTAACCTGTCATAAAGCTGTCAGTCAGTGAGACAGAGGGGCCAGCCCCGGTGCCTGCCGCCTCTTTAACCTGTCATAAAGATGTCAGTCAGTGAGACAGAAGGGCAAGCCCCGGTGCCTGCCGCCTCTTTAACCTGTCATAAAGCTGTCAGTCAGTGAGACAGAAGGGCCAGCCCCGGCGCCTGCCGCCTCTTTAACCTGTCATAAAGCTGTCAGTCAGTGAGACAGAAGGGCCAGCCCCGGTGCCTGCCGCCTCTTTAACCTGTCATAAAGCTGTCAGTCAGTGGGACAGAAGGGCCAGCCCCGGCGCCTGCCGCCTCTTTAACCTGTCATAAAGCTGTCAGTCAGTGAGACAGAAGGGCCAGCCCGGCGCCTGCCGCCTCTTTAACCTGTCATAAAGCTGTCAGTCAGTGAGACAGAAGGGCCAGCCCCGGCGCCTGCCGCCTCTTTAACCTGTCATAAAGCTGTCAGTCATTGAGACAGAAGGGCCAGCCCCGGCGCCTGCCGCCTCTTTAACCTGTCATAAAGCTGTCAGTCAGTGAGACAGAGGGGCCAGCCCCGGCGCCTGCCGCCTCTTTAACCTGTCATAAAGGTGTCAGTCAGTGAGACAGAAGGGCCAGCCCCGGCGCCTGCCGCCTCTTTAACCTGTCATAAAGCTGTCAGTCAGTGAGACAGAAGGGCCAGCCCCGGTGCCTGCCGCCTCTTTAACCTGTCATAAAGCTGTCAGTCAGTGGGACAGAAGGGCCAGCCCCGGCGCCTGCCGCCTCTTTAACCTGTCATAAAGCTGTCAGTCAGTGAGACAGAAGGGCCAGCCCCGGTGCCTGCCGCCTCTTTAACCTGTCATAAAGCTGTCAGTCAGTGAGACAGAGGGGCCAGCCCCGGTGCCTGCCGCCTCTTTAACCTGTCATAAAGCTGTCAGTCAGTGAGACAGAAGGGCCAGCCCCGGTGCCTGCCGCCTCTTTAACCTGTCATAAAGCTGTCAGTCAGTGAGACAGAAGGGCCAGCCCCGGTGCCTGCCGCCTCTTTAACCTGTCATAAAGCTGTCAGTCAGTGAGACAGAGGGGCCAGCCCCGGTGCCTGCCGCCTCTTTAACCTGTCATAAAGCTGTCAGTCAGTGAGACAGAGGGGCCAGCCCCGGTGCCTGCCGCCTCTTTAACCTGTCATAAAGCTGTCAGTCAGTGAGACAGAGGGGCCAGCCCCGGTGCCTGCCGCCTCTTTAACCTGTCATAAAGCTGTCAGTCAGTGAGACAGAGGGGCCAGCCCCGGTGCCTGCCGCCTCTTTAACCTGTCATAAAGCTGTCAGTCAGTGAGACAGAGGGGCCAGCCCCGGTGCCTGCCGCCTCTTTAACCTGTCATAAAGCTGTCAGTCATTGAGACAGAAGGGCCAGCCCCGGCGCCTGCCGCCTCTTTAACCTGTCATAAAGCTGTAAGTCAGTGAGACAGAAGGGCCAGCCCCGGCGCCTGCCGCCTCTTTAACCTGTCATAAAGCTGTCAGTTAGTGAGACAGAGGGTCCAGCCCCGGCGCCTGCCGCCTCTTTAACCTCTCATAAAGCTGTCAGTCAGTGAGACAGAAGGGCCAGCCCCGGCGCCTGCCGCCTCTTTAACCTGTCATAAAGCTGTCAGTCAGTGAGACAGAAGGGCCAGCCCCGGTGCCTGCCGCCTCTTTAACCTGTCATAAAGCTGTCAGTCAGTGAGACAGAGGGGCCAGCCCCGGTGCCTGCCGCCTCTTTAACCTGTCATGAAGCTGTCAGTCAGTGAGACAGAGGGGCCAGCCCCGGTGCCTGCCGCCTCTTTAACCTGTCATGAAGCTGTCAGTCAGTGGGACAGAGGGGCCAGCCCCGGTGCCTGCCGCCTCTTTAACCTGTCATGAAGCTGTCAGTCAGTGAGACAGAGGGGCCAGCCCCGGTGCCTGCCACCTCTTTAATCTGTCATAAAGCTGTCAGTCAGTGAGACAGAGGGGCCAGCCCCGGTGCCTGCCGCCTCTTTAACCTGTCATAAAGCTGTCAGTCAGTGAGACAGAGGGGCCAGCCCCGGTGCCTGCCGCCTCTTTAACCTGTCATAAAGCTGTCAGTCAGTGAGACAGAGGGGCCAGCCCCGGTGCCTGCCGCCTCTTTAACCTGTCATAAAGCTGTCAGTCAGTGAGACAGAGGGGCCAGCCCCGGTGCCTGCCGCCTCTTTAACCTGTCATAAAGCTGTCAGTCAGTGAGACAGAGGGGCCAGCCCCGGTGCCTGCCGCCTCTTTAACCTGTCATAAAGCTGTCAGTCATTGAGACAGAAGGGCCAGCCCCGGCGCCTGCCGCCTCTTTAACCTGTCATAAAGCTGTCAGTCAGTGAGACAGAAGGGCCAGCCCCGGCGCCTGCCGCCTCTTTAACCTGTCATAAAGGTGTCAGTCAGTGAGACAGAAGGGCCAGCCCCGGCGCCTGCCGCCTCTTTAACCTGTCATAAAGCTGTCAGTCAGTGAGACAGAAGGGCCAGCCCCGGTGCCTGCCGCCTCTTTAACCTGTCATAAAGCTGTCAGTTAGTGAGACAGAGGGTCCAGCCCCGGCGCCTGCCGCCTCTTTAACCTCTCATAAAGCTGTCAGTCAGTGAGACAGAAGGGCCAGCCCCGGCGCCTGCCGCCTCTTTAACCTGTCATAAAGCTGTCAGTCAGTGAGACAGAAGGGCCAGCCCCGGTGCCTGCCGCCTCTTTAACCTGTCATAAAGCTGTCAGTCAGTGAGACAGAGGGGCCAGCCCTGGTGCCTGCCGCCTCTTTAACCTGTCATAAAGCTGTCAGTCATTGAGACAGAAGGGCCAGCCCCGGCGCCTGCCGCCTCTTTAACCTGTCATAAAGCTGTCAGTCAGTGAGACAGAAGGGCCAGCCCCGGCGCCTGCCGCCTCTTTAACCTGTCATAAAGCTGTCAGTCAGTGAGACAGAAGGGCCAGCCCCGGCGCCTGCCGCCTCTTTAACCTGTCATAAAGCTGTCAGTCAGTGAGACAGAAGGGCCAGCCCCGGTGCCTGCCGCCTCTTTAACCTGTCATAAAGCTGTCAGTCAGTGAGACAGAGGGGCCAGCCCCGGTGCCTGCCGCCTCTTTAACCTGTCATAAAGCTGTCAGTCAGTGAGACAGAGGGGCCAGCCCCGGTGCCTGCCGCCTCTTTAACCTGTCATAAAGCTGTCAGTCAGTGAGACAGAGGGGCCAGCCCCGGTGCCTGCCGCCTCTTTAACCTGTCATAAAGCTGTCAGTCAGTGAGACAGAGGGGCCAGCCCCGGTGCCTGCCGCCTCTTTAACCTGTCATAAAGCTGTCAGTCAGTGAGACAGAGGGGCCAGCCCTGGTGCCTGCCGCCTCTTTAACCTGTCATAAAGCTGTCAGTCATTGAGACAGAAGGGCCAGCCCCGGCGCCTGCCGCCTCTTTAACCTGTCATAAAGCTGTCAGTCAGTGAGACAGAAGGGCCAGCCCCGGCGCGTGCCGCCTCTTTAACCTGTCATAAAGGTGTCAGTCAGTGAGACAGAAGGGCCAGCCCCGGCGCTTGCCGCCTCTTTAACCTGTCATAAAGCTGTCAGTCAGTGAGACAGAAGGGCCAGCCCCGGTGCCTGCCGCCTCTTTAACCTGTCATAAAGCTGTCAGTTAGTGAGACAGAGGGTCCAGCCCCGGCGCCTGCCGCCTCTTTAACCTCTCATAAAGCTGTCAGTCAGTGAGACAGAAGGGCCAGCCCGGCGCCTGCCGCCTCTTTAACCTGTCATAAAGCTGTCAGTCAGTGAGACAGAAGGGCCAGCCCCGGTGCCTGCCGCCTCTTTAACCTGTCATAAAGCTGTCAGTCAGTGAGACAGAGGGGCCAGCCCCGGTGCCTGCCGCCTCTTTAACCTGTCATAAAGATGTCAGTCAGTGAGACAGAAGGGCAAGCCCCGGTGCCTGCCGCCTCTTTAACCTGTCATAAAGCTGTCAGTCAGTGAGACAGAAGGGCCAGCCCCGGCGCCTGCCGCCTCTTTAACCTGTCATAAAGCTGTCAGTCAGTGAGACAGAAGGGCCAGCCCCGGTGCCTGCCGCCTCTTTAACCTGTCATAAAGCTGTCAGTCAGTGGGACAGAAGGGCCAGCCCCGGCGCCTGCCGCCTCTTTAACCTGTCATAAAGCTGTCAGTCAGTGAGACAGAAGGGCCAGCCCCGGCGCCTGCCGCCTCTTTAACCTGTCATAAAGCTGTCAGTCAGTGAGACAGAAGGGCCAGCCCCGGCGCCTGCCGCCTCTTTAACCTGTCATAAAGCTGTCAGTCATTGAGACAGAAGGGCCAGCCCCGGCGCCTGCCGCCTCTTTAACCTGTCATAAAGCTGTCAGTCAGTGAGACAGAGGGGCCAGCCCCGGTGCCTGCCGCCTCTTTAACCTGTCATAAAGGTGTCAGTCAGTGAGACAGAAGGGCCAGCCCCGGCGCCTGCCGCCTCTTTAACCTGTCATAAAGCTGTCAGTCAGTGAGACAGAAGGGCCAGCCCCGGTGCCTGCCGCCTCTTTAACCTGTCATAAAGCTGTCAGTCAGTGGGACAGAAGGGCCAGCCCGGCGCCTGCCGCCTCTTTAACCTGTCATAAAGCTGTCAGTCAGTGAGACAGAAGGGCCAGCCCCGGTGCCTGCCGCCTCTTTAACCTGTCATAAAGCTGTCAGTCAGTGAGACAGAGGGGCCAGCCCCGGTGCCTGCCGCCTCTTTAACCTGTCATAAAGCTGTCAGTCAGTGAGACAGAGGGGCCAGCCCGGTGCCTGCCGCCTCTTTAACCTGTCATAAAGCTGTCAGTCAGTGAGACAGAGGGGCCAGCCCCGGTGCCTGCCGCCTCTTTAACCTGTCATGAAGCTGTCAGTCAGTGAGACAGAGGGGCCAGCCCGGTGCCTGCCGCCTCTTTAACCTGTCATGAAGCTGTCAGTCAGTGGGACAGAGGGGCCAGCCCCGGTGCCTGCCGCCACTTTAACCTGTCATGAAGCTGTCAGTCAGTGAGACAGAGGGGCCAGCCCCGGTGCCTGCCGCCTCTTTAACCTGTCATAAAGCTGTCAGTCAGTGAGACAGAGGGGCCAGCCCCGGTGCCTGCCGCCTCTTTAACCTGTCATAAAGCTGTCAGTCAGTGAGACAGAGGGGCCAGCCCCGGTGCCTGCCGCCTCTTTAACCTGTCATAAAGCTGTCAGTCAGTGAGACAGAGGGCCAGCCCCGGTGCCTGCCGCCTCTTTAACCTGTCATAAAGCTGTCAGTCAGTGAGAAAGAGGGGCCAGCCCCGGTGCCTGCCGCCTCTTTAACCTGTCATAAAGATGTCAGTCAGTGAGACAGAGGGGCCAGCCCCGGTGCCTGCCGCCTCTTTAACCTGTCATGAAGCTGTCAGTCAGTGAGACAGAGGGGCCAGCCCCGGTGCCTGCCGCCTCTTTAACCTGTCATAAAGCTGTCAGTCAGTGAGACAGAAGGGCCAGCCCCGGTGCCTGCCGCCTCTTTAACCTGTCATAAAGCTGTCAGTCAGTGAGACAGAGGGGCCAGCCCCGGTGCCTGCCGCCTCTTTAACCTGTCATGAAGCTGTCCTGACAGCACTACTACAGCCCAGCCTCTCTGCTGCTGTTCATAACCTGGGTGCTTTAGGCCCTCCACACTATGGGTTGTGGTTGATAAGCTGTGGTGGCTGGTCGTGTTATGGTCTGAGTTATATATAACCATGAAATCAATGTGTGATCATAGATCAACCTGCACAACGACTGAAATAAATATTTCCTTTTCTAACAATGGAATCAAGACATGGTCCTACTCTACAGTCTTATTGAGCAGTGACTCCCCAGGGATAAAGAGAGCAATATTCCCCAGAGAGCAATATTCCCCAGAGAGCAATGTTCCCCAGGGATAAAGAGAGCAATATTCCCCAGAGAGCAATGTTCCCCAAGGATAAAGAGAGCAACATTCCCCAGAGAGCAATGTTCCCCAGGGATAAAGAGAGCAATATTCCCCAGAGAGCAATGTTCCCCAGGGATAAAGAGAGCAATATTCCCCAGAGAGCAATATTCCCCAGGGATAAAGAGAGCAATATTCCCCAGAGAGCAATGTTCCCCAGAGAGCAATATTCCCCAGAGAGCAATGTTCCCCAGAGAGCAATATTCCCCAGAGAGCAATATTCCCCAGAGAGCAATGTTCCCCAGAGAGCAATGTTCCCCAGAGAGCAATGTTCCCCAGAGAGCAATGTTCCCCAGGGATAAAGAGAGCTTTGACTGTTGACAAGTAGTGGGTGGGTGTATTTGCTGGTGCAGAGAGAGATCATCTATTATCTACTAGTTTGTATGCACGGTGTTACGGGGCTTTGGGAAGATATGATCTCCTAGGACCAATGAGAAACTTTGAGAAAAAAGGTTTATCAAATATTATTTTCTCTTTAGCTCCCATTGCTGCGTGAATAAGTCCCCCCTGTTCCCCCGGTCTCTGTGATAACTGGCTTCACTTCAAGCATTAAGGTTACTTCTGTTTTCTCCCCAGTCCCTTTCCATCACTGTCGCATATCTCATACATCCACCAGCTAAATGTGAAATGACACATTACACCAAGTCTCCTCTCCTACTGCCAGGTAAATGATCAGTTCTGGTGCTCATCTCGTCTCACCAGCCTTGAGATGATGTGGCCACTGCCTCCTGTCCTCGTCTAAGCTAAACCTCTTCTATTTACTTCAGCTTACTAATGCCTCTGGGTGCCTGACTCCCGGCTTGTGTCTGACCTTCACGGCTCCGTCCCCTGTGTTTCAATCTGGTTGTGGGGTTTGATATTGGCGGCGATGCGTCGGGAGACCGAGACCCTCTAACACCCATGATTACACCATCTAACACCATCTAACACCCATGATTACACTCGGCAGGAGGAACAGGGAGATTTCCTGCAACCCGCTTCCCACATTTGTCCTGGCCGGGATCCATTCTACGGTAACCGGCGTCGGGGAGTCTCATAAGCAATTAACGACCAGTCACTGAGGACCTGGTGTCTCCCCTGCTTTACCTTCATATACATCATATTAGTTACAGAATCTCCTTCCTTCTCAGAACAATTCCCCTTCTCTCCTTATCTCTGTCCCTCTCTCTGTCCCTCTCTCTGTTCCTCCCTCTGTTCCTCCCTCTGTTCCTCCCTCTGTTCCTCCCTCTGTTCCTCTCTCTGTTTCTCTCTCTGTTTCTCTCTCTGTTTCTCTCTCTGTTTCTCTCTCTGTTTCTCTCTCTGTTCCTCCCTCTGTTCCTCCCTCTGTCCCTCCCTCTGTCCCTCCCTCTGTCCCTCCCTCTGTTCCTCCCTCTGTTCCTCCCTCTGTTCCTCTCTCTGTCCCTCTCTCTGTTCCTCCCTCTGTTTCTCTCTCTGTTTCTCTCTCTGTTTCTCTCTCTGTCCCTCCCTCTGTTCCTCCCTCTGTTCCTCCCTCTGTTCCTCTCTCTGTTTCTCTCTCTGTTTCTCTCTCTGTTTCTCTCTCTGTTCCTCTCTCTGTTTCTCTCTCTGTTTCTCTCTCTGTTCCTCCCTCTGTTCCTCCCTCTGTTCCTCCCTCTGTTCCTCTCTCTGTTCCTCCCTCTGTTCCTCCCTCTGTCCCTCCCTCTGTTCCTCCCTCTGTTCCTCCCTCTGTTCCTCCCTCTGTTCCTCTCTCTGTTCCCCTCTGTTCCCCCTCTGTTCCTCTCTGTTCCCCTCTGTTCCCCCTCTGTTCCTCCCTCTGTTCCTCCCTCTGTTCCTCCCTCTGTTCCTCCCTCTGTTCCTCCCTCTGTCCCTCTCTCTGTCCCTCTCTCTGTTCCTCCCTCTGTTCCTCCCTCTGTTCCTCCCTCTGTTTCTCTCTCTGTTTCTCTCTCTGTTTCTCTCTCTGTTTCTCCCTCTGTTTCTCCCTCTGTTCCTCCCTCTGTTCCTCCCTCTGTTCCTCTCTCTGTTCCTCTCTCTGTTCCTCTCTCTGTTCCTCCCTCTGTTCCTCCCTCTGTCCCTCCCTCTGTTCCCCTCTGTTCCTCCCTCTGTTCCTCCCTCTGTTCCTCCCTCTGTTCCTCTCTCTGTTCCTCCCTCTGTTCCTCCCTCTGTTCCTCCCTCTGTCCCTCCCTCTGTTCCTCCCTCTGTTCCTCCCTCTGTTCCTACCTCTGTACCTCTCTCTGTTCCTCCCTCTGTTCCTCCCTCTGTCCCTCTCTCTGTTCCCCCTCTGTTCCTCCCTCTGTCCCTCTCTCTGTTCCCCCCTCTGTTCCTCCCTCTGTCCCTCTCTCTGTTCCCCCCTCTGTTCCTCCCTCTGTTCTCAGTGGCATGAGTCATAGTCACAGATGTGAGCACAAAACCCAATGGGGATGTCTTTCTCTTTTTCTCTCTCTCTTGTTTTAAACAATCCCATACCAGGTAGGGTGACAAGGGAGGGAGGGAGCAGAGAGAGAGAGATGGAGAGAGTAAAATAAAGGCACATCTTGCTCAAAGGATAGCCTTCATTTTGAGGAAGAAGCCAAGCGATAGTAAATGTCACAGCAATTCCAAGAGCCATAAAACAGCGTAGTCACCGGGATTTTATCTGGAGCCCAGAGCTGATGGGATCGGAATTTGCTTAGCTACTGTTTTACTATACCCCAGGGGGAGCGAGACAGTAGAGAGAGATGGTATGGTACCTTTAGGACTCTG
Source organism: Oncorhynchus tshawytscha (assembly GCF_018296145.1). Lineage (NCBI taxonomy): Eukaryota > Metazoa > Chordata > Actinopteri > Salmoniformes > Salmonidae > Oncorhynchus > Oncorhynchus tshawytscha. The sequence goes on from NC_056439.1 coordinate 3,008,512, forward strand.
AGCAGCTATTCGTTCTGTAGGCATGGAAATAATGCAATATAGAGCCTCTCCCCTGGGCACACATTCTGGTTCTGATGAATAAGGAAATTCTACTTTTCAAGATTGCTATCCTTTATTTGGCAATATTTGTCTTTAATCCCCTGCACAGCAAAAAGGAAGCAGAAGCAAAGCTCTGACGGTGATCTAAACCAATTGTCTGTAGTCTTCACATACGAATACATTGAATGTATAAGAAATAGTATTGCTACTATATGAAGAACACCCAAGAAGTAAACTTTTGATAAAGAAAAAAAGACAACTTTTAGTTGACCAAACTTAGAGAAGAAACCCAAGTAGAATCCACCTGTGGAAACCTCTCCCATTCATTGATAAATGACTCCAATTCAGCGAGACGTTGTGCAGAAACGACAACATCCCCTGACATTGAATACTGCCTGGTGCTTCTTTGACATTGTCTGGCGTTCATCACCGTGTTCTGTTTTCCCTTCCAGTCACTACTGTGTTTAGTTAACATGGCCCATCACTCTGTCTTGACATATTCAATTAGACACGGTGATTGTTCTTAAACAGACCTTGAAGGGTTTTTATTTTCCCACTGCGCCGGGACGACAAGGATAATTGCGGCGACTCGTCGACAGAGGAGTTTACTTGAATTGATGAAAACACCCGCCACCCCGCTGCCCACGTTCAACAATGAGATTTGAATGTCATTTTTCATTGTGTATGTAGCAACGTCACCTGTTGTAGAATCGATGGCAATTCATAGTGGCTTGCATTAGTAGATCAGGCCTCGGGCCACTGAACACAACACAGGTAGCGACAGCAGCTGGAGCAGCAGCAGAAACAATGGCAGTTTATTGTGGCAAGCAGAAGCATTTGCACTAGTAGATCAGGCCTCAGGCCCCACAACAGAGAGTGTGATTGCATCCCAAATGATACCCTATTCTCTATATAGTGCACTACTTTTGAGAAAGGGTGCTCTAGTGCGCTACTAGAAAGGGTGCTCTTCTCCCCATCTCTCTCTTTGTCCTCTCTCTCGCTCTCTGTCCCTCTCCCTCCCTAGCTTTTAAAGTAATCTTAACCGAAGGAAACATGATCAGTTATCACTGTGCAGCATGTGTGCCGATTCTCAGCTATGTGTCTACCTCCGTGTCTTCGCAAGCAGTTTTGAGTGTGTGTGTTCTCTAGTCCATGTAATGCAGTCATTCCAGAACATTCTCTCAATGGCTCTCTCTTGTTGGTGTCATGGCATGCTGGATTATACTTTAATTATATCATAATCCCCCAATAAAACGAGCTTGATGACAGCACAGAGCCAGATGTGACCCCCATTACTAATGGAGATGCAGCCCCACTTTCTCTCCCTGTCACCCCTGCGTTATGGAGATGTCCCTACGGCGACAGCAACACCATTAAAGTCGGCCGCCGTCGGCACATTACTCAGATTCCTCAGGGGATTTGTTTGGCAGCCGTTCTGTAATATTTAACATATGCCGCACTGTTTTTGACAGCCCTCCATGCTAATATTGAATCCTTCCTGTTTTTGGATGTTGGCCGGTTGGTTCCATATGCAGGGGTTCAAAGTTTGCGCTCAAATTAAAAGAGGAAATCAGAGGAGGGTGCAGCTTCTCCTCGTGAAGTAATTGAATTTCAACAGATGTTGATGGGACTTGGCAAGGAGCAGACTCTCCACGGGCTGTTGGCAGTGATTAAGACATTTTTTGATCATTGTGTGTGTGTGTGTGTGTGTGTGTTTAGTGCCTTCAGAAAGTATTCATAACCCTTGACTTATTCTATATTTTGATGTGTTAAAGCATTTATTCAAAATTGATTCAACTGATTTTTTTTCTGAGCCATCTACACACAATACCCATAAAATACCCACCCATAAAAAATGTTTTTTTAATTTAGCAAATTTATTGACATAAAATACAGAAATATCTAATTTCTATAAGTATTCACACCTCTGAATCAATACAGTTGAAGTCGGAAGTTTACATACACCTTAATTCGATCACCTTTAATTGAGTGTATTGCCTTAAAATTGTTTAACTTAACTTTAACTTCCACAAGCTTCCCACAATAAGTTGGGTGAATTTTGGCCCATTCTTCTTGACAGACCTGGTGTAACTGAGTCAGGTTTGTAGGCCTCCTTGCTCGCACACGCCTTTTCAGTTCTGCCCACAAATTTTCTAGAGGATTGAGGTCATGGCTTTGTGATGGCCACTCCAATACCTTGACTTTGTTGTCCTTAAGCCATTTTGCCACAACTTTGGAAGTATGCTTTGGGTCGTTGTCCATTTGGAAGACCCATTTGCGACCAAGCTTTACCTTCCTGACTGATGTCTTGAGATTTTGCTTCAATAAATCCACATACTTTTCCATCCTCATGAAGCCATCTATTTTGTGAAGCGCACCAGTCCCTCCTGAAGCAAAGCACCCCCACAACATGATGCTGCCACCCCCATGCTTCACGGTTGGGATGTGTTCTTCGGCTTGCAAGCCTCCCCCTTTTTCCTCCAAACATAACGATGGTCATTATGGCCAAACAGTTCTATTTTTGTTTCATCAGACCAGAGAACATTTCTCCAAAAAGTACAATCTTTGTCCCCATGTGCAGTTGCAAACCATAGTCTGGCTTTTTTTATGGCGGTTTTGGAGCAGTGGCTTCCTCCTTGCTGAGCGGCCTTTCAGGTTATGTCGATATAGGACTCGTTTTTACTGTGGATATAGATACTTTATTACCTGTTTCCTCCAGCATATTCACAAGGTCCTTTGCTGTTGTTCTGGGATTGATGTTACGGTTTTCTTGCGGTGATGGAGAGGCGGACCAAAATGCAGCGTGGTAATTTTGATACATGTTTAATAAATAAAGAACACGAACGATACAAAACAAGAAACGTGACGTGAAAACCTAAACAGCCTAATCTGGTGCAAACTAACACAGAGACAGGAACAATCACCCACGAAACACTCAAAGAATATGGCTGCCTAAATATGGTTCCCAATCAGAGACAATGATAAACACCTGCCTCTGATTGAGAACCACTCCAGACAGCCATAGACTTTTCTAGATAACCCTACTAATTCACAATCCCAATACCTACAAAAAACCCACGACAAAACACACCACATAATAAACCCATGTCACACCCTGGCCTGACCAAAATAATAAAGAAAACACAAAATACTAAGACCGGGCGTGACAGAACCCCTCCCCCAAGGTGTGGACTCCCGGCTGCACACCTAAACCCATAGGGGAGGGTCCGGGTGGGCGTCTGTCCACGGTGGCGGCTCCGGCGCGGGATGTGGACCCCACTCCAACAAAGTCTTAGTGCACCTGCATCGCGTCCTTTGATTGGCGACCCTCGCCGCCAACCTTGGCCTAGTAACCCTCACCAAGGACTCCACTGGACTGAGGGGCAGCTCGGGACTGAGGTGTAGCTCGGGACTGAGGGGTAACTCGGGACTGAGGGGTTACCTTCCCTCACCACCTGGGGGGCGGCCCATCAGGAAGTCCAGTACCCAGTTGCACAGGGCGGCGTCGAGACCCAGGGTCGCTAGCTTAATGACGAGTTTGGAGGGTACTATGGTCTTAAATGCTGAGCTGTAGTCGATGAACAGCATTCTCACATAGGTATTCCTCTTGTCCAGATGGGTTAGGGCAGTGTGATTGCGATTGCGTCGTCTGTGGACCTATTGGGGCGGTAAGCAAATTGGAGTGGGTCTAGGGTGTCGGGTAGGGTGGAGGTGATATGGTCCTTGACTAATCTCTCAAAGCACTTCATGATGACGGAAGTGAGTGCTACGGGGCGATAGTCATTTAGCTCAGTTACCTTCGCTTTCTTGGGAACAGGAACAGTGGTGGCCCTCTTGAAGCATGTGGGAACAGCAGACTGGGATAAGGTTTGATTGAATATGTCTGTAAACACACCAGCCAGCTGGTCTGCGCATGCTCTGAGGACGCGGCTGGGGATGCCATCTGGGCCGGCAGCCTTACGAGGGTTAACACATTTAACTGTTTTACTCATTTTGGCTGCAGTGAAGGAGAGCCCGCAGGTTTTGGTAGCAGGCCGTGTCAGTGGCACCGTATTGTCCTCAAAGCAAGCAAAGAAGTTGTTTAGTTTGTCTGGGAGCAAGACATTTTGGTCCGCTACGGGGCTGGTTTTCCTTATGTAGTCCGTGATTGACTGTAGACCCTGCCACATAACTCTCGTGTCTGAGCCATTGAATTGCGACTCTACTTTGTCTCTATACTAACGCTTAGCTTGTTTGATTGCCTTGCGGAGGGAATAGCTACACTGTTTGTATTCGGTCATGTTTCCGGTCACCTTGCCCTGATTAAAAGCAGTGGTTCGTGCTTTCAGTTTTGCGCGAATGCTGCCATCAATCCACGGTTTCTGGTTGGGGAATGTTTTAATAGATACAACATCACCAATGCACTTGCTAATAAACTCGCTCACCGAATCGGCGTATTCATCAATGTTGTTATCCGACGCTATGCGGAACATATCCCAGTCCACTTGATCGAAGCAATCTTGAAGCGTGGAATCCGATTGTTCGGACCAGCGTTGAACAGACCTGGGCATGTCCTGTTTTAGTTTCTGTCTATAGGCTGGGAGCAACAAAATGGAGCCGTGGTCAGATTTTCCGAAAGGAGGGCGGGGGAGGGCTTTATATGCGTATATGCGTCGCGGAAGTTAGAATAACAATGATCCAGGGTTTTGCCAGACCGGGTCGCACATTCTATATGCTCATAAAATTTTGGGAGTCTTGTTTTCAGATTAGCCTTGTTAAAATCCCCAGCTACTATTAATGCAGTTTCACGATATGTGGTTTCTAGTTTACATAGAATCAAATGAAGTTCCTTCAGGACCATTGATGTGTCTGATTGGGGCAGGATATACACGACTGTGATTACACCTCCACCCTTCTTCTTACCAGAGAGATGTTTGTTTCTGTCGGCGCGATGCGTGAAGAAGCCGGGTGGCTGCTCCTTGCTGATGACAAGCATTGGCTCCCGAGTGGCACAGCGGTCCAAGGCACTGCATCTCACATTATTATTTTTAAAATTCTTCAAGTTCGGTCAAGTTGGTTGTTGATCATTGCTGGACATCCATTTTCAAGACTTGCCATAGATTGAAGCCGATTGAAGTCAAAACTGTAACTAGGCCACTCAGGAACATTCAATGTCGTCTTGGTAAGCAACTCCAGTGTATATTTGGCCTTGTGTTTTAGGTTATTGTCCTGCTGAAAGGTGGATTTGTCTCCCAGTGTCTGTTGGAAAGCAGACTGAACCAGGATTTCCTCAATGATTTTGCCTGTGCTTAGCTCTATTCCATATGAATTTTTCTGCTAAAAAAGCTCCCTAGTCCTTGCTGATGACAAGCATTGGCTCCCGAGTGGCACAGCGGTCCAAGGCACTGCATCTCAGTGCTAGAGGTGTCACTACAGACCCGGGTTTGATTCCAGGCTGTATCACAACCGGCCGTGATTGGGAGTCCCATAGAGCGGTGCACAATCGGCCCAGCTTTGACCGGGTTTGGGTTTGGCTGACTTGCCTAGTAAAATAAATCAAATCAAAAATACCCATAACATGATGCTGCCACCACTATGCTTGAAAGTATGAAGAGTGGTCCTCAGTGATGTGTTGTGTTAGATTTGCCCCTGTCATAACACTTTTTCTTTGACACATTTGTTTGCAGTTTTCCATGAGTGCCTTTTGAAAACAGGATGCGTGTTTTAGAATATTTTGATTCTGTACAGGCGTCCTTCTTTTCACTCTGTCATTTAGGTTAGTAGTGTGGAGTAACTACAATGTTGCTGATCCATCCTCAGTTATCTCCCATCACAGCCAATAAACTCTGTAACTGTTTTAAAGTCTCCATTGGCACTCATGGTGAACTCTCTGAGCGGTTTCCTATCTGTGTGTAGGCCAGTGACACAACATCTCAATTGAATCCATTTTAAATTCAGGCTGTAACACAACGCGAGGCGGAAACAAGTCAAGGGGTGTGAATACTTTATGAAGGCCCTGTATGTACGCGTGCTATGGCATACCTGAGATATGTGTTATGGCATACCTGAGATATGTGCTATGGCATACCTGAGATATGCGATTCATTAGTGACAGGAGGCCCCGAGGGAAAACACACATTGTAGCGGTTTATGACTTGCGGTTATTGTTTGTTAGGGGTGCCAGGTAGGTCGTGCCTACCAGAGAAAATATAGATTTCTCCTTTTTGTTTGTGAGGGATTGAGTCACGTCTGTCCGTCAAGTCTACACCAATACTATGGACTCGTGTAAAAGTCTGTATGGAAATACATTTTTCATAATACCCTTAAAACATTAGAAATTCACAACAACTGATCGCACACATAAAAACATCACAAAACAATGATCTCTGGTTCCTCAAGAAAAGTCCCGTACCTCGGGCCTAAAAAGAGTCCCGCCTGGTAAATTAGTTCAAGTGAACTCAAGTGACCTCAGTCACGCAATGTTTGTCCGTTCATAAAGTGTAGCTTAAAACCAGTCTCAATAATACAATCAAAATCTCAAACTCTTTTATCACACAACGCTCAAGTAGGCACACATACACACACACACACACACACACCTGTACTCCCCCCTTGGTCTCTCCTCACTCTCTTCACACTCAGTGGGTCTCTGGTTTTCCACTTAGTTTGCAGGGAGCTGAGGATCAGCTTGTTAAGAGGCAGGGAGGACAGCTGGTGTTGTCACCCTGCCTTCTTCAAACACTTAGTCAAGGGCTGTGGTGCCTGGATGGAGGAGCTTACTACTCCACAATCCATCTCTCATCTATCGCCTTATAATCAATGCAGAGCTTACAACTCAAGGCAACCCGTTTTAAATAGAACAGGGGACTTAAGCAGTATTATTCTGAATGAATAAAAATGGAAATTAGCTTTTTTTTCTGCAAATACAAATGGGCTTTTATGGAGAGCAAATAAAAACAGATTCAATTAATGCAAATATAAGTGGAAATCCAGTATAGAGTGAAAGTGAGTTTTTCACTATTTTTTCTCTTAATGATGCTGGTCCGTTGCCATCTCAGTTAGATGAGATTTAACAGGGAACGGAGAGCAGGAGAAGTCTGTTGAGAAAAGGCATAGAGGAGAAACATTTCTTTGTGTGGTATAAGCTCGTATGCAGCTACGTGAGGACACTGTTGAAACAAACAGAAGTACACACACACACTATACACACACACACACACTGAAACACACTCTCGCTCTCTCCCTCCCTCTCGCTCTCTGTCTCTCTCACACGCACACAAATACACACTGAAACACACTCTCGCTCCCTGTCTCTCTCACACACACACCAAACACACACTGAAACACACTCTCGCTCCCTGACTCTCTCACACACACACTTTCTCACCTCCCCTCCTACTGCAGGTTTAATCTCCAAAGGACCATATTCCCCTCCATCCCTGTTCATTAATCATAATTTCTTTACTGCTTAAAATAAAGCCCGGGCCATGGGGGTCTTATAGCAGTGATGCATCCCTGGTGTTTCACACAGGAAATTACAATCTCCCTGTTTCACTCCGTTTCAGAGCGTTTTCCTATCTTTCTATAATGTCTTTCTAAGACGGTTCGAGTCCATGTACACACTTTGGCAAAACTTTTTGTAATGGAAAACAAAAATGAGCGCTTCTTATTGAACTAATGAGTTCAGATCATTGGCTGCATCCCTGTAGGAGACTGTCTCACTCCAACTCTCAGTCCTGAGGAGAATGTATAATTAGTTGAATTCCCTCAGTACAACATTTACTTCTATCCTTCCTTAATTATACTTGAACAGCCCTTATTCAAAAGGTTAGAAGTCCTGCTCTTCACTCTGAAATCTTCACAGACTTTTAGAGGTTAGATGGTGGATTTCCAACTATTATCTATTATTATGTAGAAACAGCTTTTTCCAAATGTATGTCTTGTCTTTTTCTTTCCCCACCCACCCAGCCAGCCACCCACCCACCCAGCCAGCCACCCAGCCAGCCACCCAGCCAGCCACCCACCCAGCCACCCAGCCACCCAGCCAGCCAGCCAGCCAGCCACCCAGCCAGCCAGTCAGCCAGCCACCCACCCACCCAGCCAGCCAGCCACCCACCCAGCCACCCAGCCAGCCAGCCAGCCACCCAGCCAGCCACCCACCCACCCAGCCAGCCAGCCAGCCACAGCCACCCAGCCACCCACCCAGCCAGCCACCCAGCCAGCCAGCCACCCAGCCAGCCAGCCAGCCAGCCAGCCAGTCAGCCAGTCAGCCACCCAGCCAGCCGGTGCAGAGTGGGGCAGGAAGACATATGGGTATTCCGTGCTCAAAGTCTCTCCCAGAATATTTGGACGGTGTTAAAAAGGTCAAGCTCCTTGGCACTAGCCACATGTTTTGAGGATTCAGGCCCCGCTCCATAGCTGCTTCCCCTAATGATAGGAGCGTGTTTAAAAAACACTTTACAAATCTTTTCACATCTTCCACATGGATTTATTTTTTTCGGAGGAAGGTTTGATTTACATCTCTCTCTCTCTCCCCCCCCTCCATCTCTCCCTCTCTTCTCCTGACTTCTATTTGTCCTACTTCCATCTGTTCTCTGTCTGAGTGAAGCAGCAGACCTGGAGGATAATGAATGCCTTGTTGAAGGACGACAGTAGGCACATCCGTCATAAATCCCCAAACACCCCTTCTTTTCCCTCTCGTTTGGGAGACAAAGCGTCCGTTCTTTTTCTCTCGTTGGTGGGACGTAAAGTTGAAGAAAAACAGGAACAACCGTCATACCTCCCCAAAACATCCCTTCTTCTTCTTCTTTTGTGAGAAGTAACCTGTCTCAGCCGTGACTAGACAGGCCTATTGTACAAGCAGTAGCTCCTTGCAGCTGTATTGTAGTGTTCGACACGACACTTCAATTCTGTTTGTGACTCACAGGTTTTGTGTTTGCGGTTGGTCTTAATTCGTTGCTATAATGGTGTCTCAGCAACTCTCATAAACCCAACTTTCTGCCTGTTCCTCTGACTCGTACTGATACGTTAGCTAGACAAAACAACAGCCTATTTACTGTAGGTTTACTCCTCTTGTCTGCTGTTTTGCTCCTAATCGTGTTGACTCTCTATTTTCTGTCTGTCTGACTGAACTACGAGTATTGTTTTTATTATTTGCAATCTCTGCCTCCCCAATATCCATGTTTTAAATCTGTGCTGTGGGTTGAGGCTTTTGTGGGTGGGTGTTTTTCAGTCGCTCTATCTGACATGAACCAATAGGTAGAGGCTGGAGTTGTTTCTTAACAACCCATAATCTGTTGTGCCACACAGATGTCCTTCCCCTCTCCCTCCTCAGCTGTAGTGACAGTGACAGCATGCAACCTGCTCGCCATAGGACAGAGTCAAGTCCACTTAAACCCCTAAAGGATTGCAGTCAGAAAGCTGCTGGTGCTAAAGGACCTAGTGTCAGTGATAATGATATAAGCCATAGTGATGCGCTGTCTCTGCAGTAGGAGGATTTGGCATGGCTTAACTGGTCCCACTCCTCCCACCAGTCACAGAGGTAGAATAAATAACATCAGTGATGTACACACACACACACAGGTACACTCGTACACACATGCGCACACACACGCACGTACGCACACAGGAACACTCGTACACACGCACACACACACACACACACACACAGCTGTAGCTGCTTGACTTTTTCACGATCACTCAAGGTAAACTTTAGGTATGTTGTTTTCAAACACTTGTAGAATGTTACGATGGTAATGGGCAGGAGGATACTTTGTAAGGGATATTCAACAAAGTGCTGTGTATGCGTTCTATGGCAAATAATGAACGACGCTGAAGGTGTTTTCCACGAGGGGATAGCCGAGTGGATCTGACCTTCCACGGCGTTGCATTGTGTTCTGTAGAGGCCCAAGTTGATTATCCCTTTAATACCATGGCTATAATTTAACACATTTGAAGGTAGAAATGTGTTCCACATCCACTGAAGTAGCTTGCAAGTTTACTAGATAGCTACAGTAGTTGCCACGGTAACAAACAGACTTGCTGGTTTAGCTAACCAAACCATCAGTCCTGGCTTGCCATTATGAAAATAAAATGCCAGTAATGTTTTCAATTCGACTTTTGCTTTAAAAAACAGCCCAAACATAGAACATGAAAGAATGAACTATAGCCATTGAATTCTACCGTCCAAATATACTGTGCGTTATAGGGAAATAATGCATGCTCTAGAGTGCCCTTCAAGCCAATCAGAAACAACTATTCAACAAGGCCATGGTATAAATATAATTATAAACTGGGTGGTTCGAGCCCTAAATGCTGATTGGCTGACAGCCGTGGCATAGGAGACAGTATACCACAGGTATGACAAAACATTTACTTTTACTGGTCTAATTACGTTGGAAAACAGTTTATAATAGCAGTAAGGCACCTCGGGGCTGTGTCCAGGGACTCGTCGTGCATATGAACAGTCCTTAGCTGTGGTATATTGGCCATATACCACACCTCCTCTGGCCTTATTACTTAAGTAAATGGAGTAGAGAAATTGAAACCAACACTGCATTAAAAAGCCTGGGAACTACAATGCCATTATCCTTTTACCTAAATAACTGCAAAAACGACAGACCAGCTGGTCGGTCATAAGTAGTTGGACTACTGGAATGTCACAAGGACATCTACCCATACATACAGTATAAGGATGTGAATATCATTCTACACTGAACACTGTGAATGCATGGGGACTATATAGTTGGAGTGGCCCTCTACAACCTAGTCACAGTAACTAGTGCGCCACAGGACCATCCTCCATGTTCTGTGAGAGAAATGAAGTCGGCTCTCCTCCATCTCCTCCTGTCTATTGACAGTTGGTGTCGGCCCCGGGGCAAAGTGGGAGTTGTGGTACGCCATTCTAATGATCCCTCTTGAAACCAAACCCTCGCTGTGCTTCCAATCAGTCCACCGAAAGCCAATAGAATATTCATATCCTGACCTCAGAGCGGGCGAGTGTAGAATGTCACAAACGAGAGAGAGGGTCCCAGGGTTCTGGAGAATTCCAGCCGCTCTCATCTGGAATAGAGGCACCTTTAATGTCCTGTACTGTACGATCTGTCTGGGAATCGGGGAGAGAGGGAGGAGTAGGCAGGGAGAGGAGGGGAGAGAGGGAGGAGGAGGAGAGGATTGGGAGAGGGCAGAGAGGGAGGATGAAGGAGAGGAGAGGGGAGAATAGGAGGAGGGAAGCTTGTGAAACAAAACCTTTATGAGCTCCTCCCTTTCATTTGCCTATCATATTAAAACATTGGGATCTTTTTCTCCAATGTTATAATAACTGAATATTAGCATCTCAATCCATTGAATTACTTTCAATGAGAGGGCAGTGGTTCCTGTTTAATGAGCAGTGATTCATCTACTATTATAATAATTATCATCCACTCTTCCATAATATTCAAATGTTGATCTTCTCAAAACATTAAGAATTTAGGCGAAATGCTTATGTTTTTATTGTGCCTTTTTTATTGTGTAACATCAGAAACAGGAATTTAGCATCGTTCTCGCTTCGCATGTTCACACACACACAGACACACACATCCTGCATGCACGTCCTGCACTTCCTTCTCCTATGTTTTCACTGTGACTCACCCAGGTATAGATAAAGTGCACTCAGAGAGACATTCCCTTGACACCACACTCCAACATGATTACAGCAAGACGGCCCCAATAACTAAAAGGCTGTATAAAGAAAATAGACAGATATACACCAAGACACTTGGAGGGAAATCTATGTCAAATTGCATTCACAACGTGTTAGTTCTACCCTCAGAGCATTAGAGTGACAGTTAAAGTAGAAGACTACTTGTGCCCATTATTACTGCCAGAACCCCATCGTCTACCCACAATGCTGTTCTAAATATACTTAGGATCTGTTCTGTTTTAACATACATTTCCATTTCCAATTATGAGATGAGGATGAGAGACATTATACCCCTCCTCCAAAAACAACCACATTTGCAGAGGGAGAAAAAAAACTCCTCTGCAATCAGGTTAGGCCTACTAATCAGAAGGCTTAACAGTCCTGTGCTTAAGTGAAGTGAGTCATTGATTTAAAGTTTCAGGGAACGGAAACATTTAATGACTTGAGGAAGAACAAATAGGCAGCTCAGTAGGCACAGTGTATGCTCTGAGAGGATGGACTGTGAGCGCTGTTTAAAATGCACCGACAAATTTAAAGCCGTGCTCCTCCTTGGGTTTTGTTGTCCGATGTTTTTTTTACCAGAATTTCTTTTCATGCCAAGTGTGTAATTGTTTCCCTAAACTCCCGAAGGAACCCTGAAATACACACACACACACACACACACACACACACACATATACACACCCGCACCTACGCAGGCACTCAAACACAGTCTTTATGGATGCTACACTGGAGACACTTTTGTCCCGTGCTGAATGTGGAGTGTTAGAAAAAAATCATACTTTTCCCCCACTTCTTTCAGGGATGTTCTTACTTCTGTCAGCTCTGCCGCCACTGTAAGGTCATTGTGAGGGGGTTTTATGGGATGTGCTGAGAGTGTGTTCTTCGGGAGCACGGTGCATGTGAGCTGTTGATTGGACTTTGGGGAAGTTGTTTAGGAGCCTGCAGAGGGAATAGAAAGAGAATGAAGGAGGAGACTTCAACACTATAAAGAACCTTTCCTATGAGAGTACACTACAGTACTGATAACAACAACAACAGAACAGACAATGTTTCCAGACTTCAAACAGCATCATATTAACTGGTTGCCATGACGAGACTTCCTTGACTCTTTCGGCCCACTCCCGTCTTGATACAGACACAGATCAGTTTTCCGGCAGATAAATGCCGATCTACTTCTTATACATGTGTTAGCTATGTCGTATGGATGTCTTACAACATCCTTGTCTAGGTTCCCTTCAAAGTAACCAGGTTGTCAGCAAGACCTTCAATAAGCACGATTCCTTCCTCAGCTCCTATCGAAGAACAACCATCGGTTTTCCTTGTTCCAAACATTCCCTTGTCTTTTTGTATCTTAATTATGCGTTTATCAGTTTGTCCGACTGATGAATCTGTTATCTGTTGCCAACCCCGTGTGACAAATCCATTGGGATGGTTGCAGGGCTGAGAGACGTTTCACATTTGTTCAAGGAGTTACTCAAAGATGATTTTGCAAAGCAGGGAGGTGTTTGGTAAAGAAAGTGGTTCAAGTCATCAAAATCTGCCTCCCTCCAGTTGTCCTTCCTTATGTTGGAGATTTGTCTTTTGTGGTTTCTCCTGCGTGACATGATACTTTTTGTACAGGCTAATGTATTGAGACAAAGTCACACTATAAAACAAAGCATTGCCTTGCTGCTATTGTCTGCCTGACTCCATGCCTTCTTAAATACTTTATCATAGATAATGGAAACGGATGTTCTCAAAGGCGTCGAGATGCCGAGTTGAGGAGAAAGAATGCGCCTGTAGTTTATTTAGTCACTGTGAAGGAACAGAGAGCCCAGTGTTGATAAAGGGCAATTCTCAAGATAAGAGCTAGAAAAGCCACTCAGACACACACACACACCTGCCTCAGCACTGATTAAGGACCCCATGTCATATAACCTTGGTGGTAAACAAGCGTAGTGAATGAAAGAGTAGCCACTGCTTCCGATAGGAGCGGGGGAGCGCCTAATGGAGTGACCTCTCCTCCCCTCCTTCCTCCCACCATCCCCTCACTAGGCTTACCCGTATTACATAAACCCAGCCAGGTAATTATCCCTGGGCCTCCTTTGATTGGACGAAACCCTCGCTCGCGACAAATGTCAGTGTGGTGCGTTATACGTCGGCTGTGTCTTCTCCCTCCGCGGGAGAATCGCCCGCTGCCTCTTTATCTCGCCAATTATATGCGGCGTCTGTCATCTTCTCCCGTCGAAGAGCAGGGGAACACGTGCACACACACGTGCACACACACACACACACACAGCGGATCAATAAGGCCCAGGCGTGGGCTTTGTTCCCCGTCTCTAACGATCGGTGTGTATCAAAGATACAACCGGAGCCCTCACAAGCAACCTTTGGCATTTGGATGTCAATTATCTCAACGCTCGTCAATAGATCTCCTTGCTTCTTGTTGCAGGTGATCTTACAGGGTGGGAAATCCATACGTCTATGGATCCTATTCTCGTTCCTTGGCTGTTTCACCTTTTAAAGCAAGGCACCGTTGTTCTGGGGGAGTGTTTAGAAAGGTATCAGCGTTTTCTGCGTTGTTATGGGGCATTGTGTGTCATCCTGTCCTTAATACATTGGGCAGTAGGCATCAACCTCACCAAGGTTGGAACAGAGTGCTCTGGTGCCAGTCAATAGGGTTTCGTAAGGAGAACAGATATTCAGCGACTCTTTGTCGGACAGTTTGCTCTCAGAAGTTGAAGGTTCACATCCACTGTGGATTGTAAAAGGATAGATAGAATGTGATTGAAACACCAGAAGGAGGAGTGTGGACATTAAGTCCTCTCTCAGGAAGATTAGAAGACCTTGGAATAGATGGAAGTTGGAATGATTTACCAAGCAAAAGTTTTTAACTGGCAGGGCTTTTAGGTTGTCGTGAAGGACACGCCATGGCAAAATGCACTACGTCAATCTAAGTGAAATACCAAGCTTCTGCCAAAACATTTAGGATTTATTGGAACGGAGGGAAGGAAGATGAATTATTAGTCCAGTGGCCAGAAGTTCATGGACTAACCATGGTCTCTCTCTGCACACGTTGTGAATCTTATCTGGTTTATTTTGTGCTTAAGATTTAGGAGTCACTTTGACTTTTTCACCACCGTGACTTGATGTCATCTCGGTAATAGCCAAGCAGCAACTGCTTGGAAAAGGCGTCTCGCCAGACACTTCTCATACCTTTAAAAAGTCACGTCATTACATGCATTCTGTTGTACAGTTCTCTCTTTTCATACACTTGGACCGTAGTAACACGCTTGCTTTACAGTTTCAGGTTCACCATATCAGAGGTCAGAAAGAGAGATTCCAATCTCAATGGGGCTTTTGTGATTAGTGAAGGATGAATGAAAAGATATAGCTGGATTAGAAGGCCCCCCATCTTGCCCTTCCTCTCCTTGATGTGTATTATCAACCATGCTCACACTAGGACATCGGAGCCTCGCGCGCCTAGTTACACAAACAACTCCACCCTCACGTGAACACGTTTACTCCTCGCCCTTGTTCTAGAATCTACGCCTGATGGAATCCCTCAAGATTCCATTCAACCAAAGCGAGTGAACCTCATTGTTTTCTTCTCTTTAGAAAAGCTAGAGCGTAATAAATTGGGATTGAGTCGGAACATTGATCTCTGTTGGTACAGAGCGAGGTAAGCCTTTATGAGCGGTTCAAGGCGGTTCATCGCAGTCGTCCCAGAGGAAAGCCTGGTCGGAGTAAATTGAAGTGAACAAGGGGAGAAGGGGAGGGGTCTTCTTATTCAACAGGCTGGGCCTAGGCTTACTGCGCACCTCAAATACGCACAGCTAATACTGTGAACAAAGCATAGAGCCAACGGCTTGCTTAGTGATTATTTGATTCTATCTTTGATGATGCTTCTCGTGCTCTAGTGTTAGTTCTTTAGAGATTCTTCACCATCAGTATGCTTATTACTAGGTGGGTCTGGGGGCATGCCACTGACTTACATAGGCTATTGTGAAAGACCAAATCAGTTCAACAGATGTGTGGGAAATGTGAGTTGGTTAAGGTTGGAGATGAAAATACTGACCGGAGCCTGTATTTGGGCCTATTTTAATTATTGTTCATTGAGATACGTAAAAATGGTTTCATGCAAATTTCCTGCAATTCGATGTAGTGTAAGTAACATGACATCTTTTGGGTAGGCTATTTAATTATAATTTCATATATTTCATATAGGGAAAATAAAGTCTAGAGTATTTTCACAAATGTTATTTCACTATCAAATATGTTATAAACATTTCATTTATATGAATCATCAGGTATCAATTTAGTTAAACATCTTTTTCAGAACGTGATTAGCTCAATTGATATTGGCAGAGTCACACCTGTGTCTATAAATTCCTGTCTGTCACGTGAACTAATTGAGATGGTGGTTGTCTGACCCAGAACAAAGTCAGGTCTTGCTCAGCTCCGTATGCTGTCTCGTGTCAAATTCTTATCTTTGATATAGCTGATGTTCCACTCTCGAAATGGCGCGCTACACTTCCAAAATGCCTGTGAATGTTACAGAGACGACCAAAGGATATCCACATGTGCATCGGAGTCGCACATCTTGTTTCTAGTTTAAAGCATTGCAGAGTAAAGCGTCATTATAGATCGCTTAATATAATTGGGATCCAATTTTCTAATTTTTAAGCTAAGGGGTACGCTTTTTGACCTTTTTTCTAACAAGGGATACAGCCCACCAACGCATACCCCCTCAATTCGAGCCAATACTGAAACAAAGGTCACACTCACACAATACCCTCTTTGATCCAGACGTAGAGAGGTTCATTTGAACTACACCATCTATAACGTTTTCAACTTTCCACTCATAATTAGCTTTAAAAACCACATGGGGTGTTTTGACCTTTCCACTCATAATTAGCTTTGAAACCCACATGACATGTTTTGAACTTTTCTGTTCCGCCTTTTTGATTAAAAGGCAAATTATGGAAATTCTGGCCATTTTCTTTTGCCCTGTGCGTTTTCACTTCTCTAGCTAGCTGTGTCCCTGACTGAGTCTATACCCCCTGAAGCTATTGGAGGTTTTAATGAATGACCTGTCATGGAACTGAAGAGAGAAGCCAGAACATCTAGATATGTAGTCTTTGACATGGTCGGTCTTTAAGACAAACACTATAGTGGGTGCAAATGCACACACGCATGGAGGCGCCTACACACTCACACGGACGCACGCTCACACTGTACACACACCCATCCAGTGTTGCAAAGAGTGTGAGCTGCCAACGTAGCCAGTGGCCAAGCCATAATTATCCAACACTCTTTACACTGGCTGATAGTCTTTCTTCACTAAGCTAATTGAACTTTACAGATGAAACAATCGAGTTAATACTAAAATAGTATTAATACAGAAATTGATGCAGTTAAAGTGCAGGGAGAACTTGGGCTTATTGCCTCTTCATTAAAAAACAGGAGTGAAGAGAGGGATACGGCAATTGCTACTTCCTAAAAACACTTATATTTCTAATCATTTATTTAACTGGAGCCTGCCCAGACTACGTTTCAAGAACTAGTTTTCAAGGGGGTGATTTCAGACACATCCATAATTTGAGTATCTTTCTCTGTGTAGTTATTGCTGGTGATGGGGGTCAGTGGGAAAAAATTAGAAGTCTTGGGCTTTGAAGGCATCTAAACTCTTGATGGACTGACCGACAGATGAGGTCAGGTAGACGCTCTATAGGCTAAACGCCCTTATTCAGCAATCCATCTTTTTATGCCTTGATGGAGAGGGAGAGAGATGAGAGAGAATAGGAGGGAAGAGGAAGAGAGAGAGAGTGGGTCACAAAGAGAATTCGCCCGAGGACAGTTTAGACGGAGAGAGAGCGAGAGAGAGAGAGCACCTTAAAAGACTATCCCCCTGCCTGTGAAACATCAAAGTAGCAGGGAGGAAGGAACCCAACCCACCGCCATGGCTGCTGCCCTTTATCACGAGCCGTCGGGCTCGCTGCAGCGCCGCTGGGATCGCAAAACTTCCCCCCTTCCATAACTGTTTGTCACCTCCGCCGCCGTAGCAACCATGCCATGTGTCAGTCCGTTGATTTATGACCTTGATTAATAAACCACTCAAAGGACACCTGGCGTGATAGATCTCTCTCTTTCCTGTTGGAAATTGTACAGGGAATTGGCCCGCCTCTTACCTCTTTAGACCCCTCCAACCTCCTCCAGAGCTCCCTAGCGTTTTCTAGGTGGCGCATATCACTTACACTAACAAGCCTAGCAGCGGTGAAACATTGAAACATTCTCCCCCCCTCCTTTTTAATTTCCCCTCCTGTCGTCCTGTTCCTTTGTGAGAGAGAGAGCCGAGAGAGAGAGCCGAGAGAGAGCGCTGGGTCAGGCCGGGAGGTATCTCATTCATACAGCTACTGTCACTTTTATTGGGGCCATTAGTTTGAAGGGGAGACACCCTGGGAGTTTGTTGCGATGAAGGGAGAGAGGGAGGGGAAAGATAGAGAGGAAAAGGGAAAAGAAAAGTGCTGAATCCAACTTTTTTAGGTGGTGAGTAGTGACTTTGGGGAGGTGTGCCCCACTCAAGGACACAAAATGACTGACTTATTGGCCAACCCGGACATTCTCTCTGTGTGCTGATAGAGCAAATGAGGTTCATTGTCTTTGCCAACACTCAGATGTATGGTTATGTTTGCGGTGTGAATAATAGGCTCCGGAATGGAAAAGGACTTGTTACTGTGCAGGGGTCAGACTTCTTTAGTAGACTAAAGGGTTACACAGAGAACACTGGTCTTACAGGCCTACAGGGGGATGATGTAGAGACAGTATTATTGGCGTTCATCTCGAAACGTGGTAGCTAGGCTAATATCTGTTTATGCTCTACCTCGATGTTAACATCTTAGATCAGGGTTGCCCAACCCTCTTCCTGGAGATCTACGGTCCTGTGGGTTTTCAGCCCAAACCTCTTCCTGGAGACCCACTGTCCTGTGGGTTTTCAGTCCAACCCTCTTCCTGAAAACCCACAGGACAGTAGATCTCCAGGAAGAGGGTTGGACTGAAAACCCACAGGACAGTAGATCTCCAGGAGGAGGGTTGGACTGAAAACCCACAGGACAGTAGATCTCCAGGAAGAGGGTTAGACTGAAAACCCACAGGACAGTAGATCTCCAGGAAGAGGGTTGGACTGAAAACCCACAGGACAGTAGATCTCCAGGAAGAGGGTTGGACTGAAAACCCACAGGACAGTAGATCTCCAGGAAGAGGGTTAGACTGAAAACCCACAGGACAGTAGATCTCCAGGAAGAGGGTTGGACTGAAAACCCACAGGACAGTAGATCTCCAGGAAGAGGGTTGGACTGAAAACCCACAGGACAGTAGATCTCCAGGAAGAGGGTTGGACTGAAAACCCACAGGACAGTAGATCTCCAGGAAGAGGGTTGGACTGAAAACCCACAGGACAGTAGATCTCCAGGAAGAGGGTTGGACTGAAAACCCACAGGACAGTAGATCTCCAGGAAGAGGGTTGGACTGAAAACCTACAGGACAGTAGATCTCCAGGAAGAGGGTTGGTCTTAGATGCTAGAAAGAAAAGTCTGACACCGAATAGGTGCAGTGAAATGTGTTTTTCTACAGGGTCAGCCATAGTAGTACGGCACTCTTGGAGCAAATTAGGGTTATGTGCCTTGCTCAAGGGCACATCGACACCTTGTCGGCTCGGATATTCGAACCAGCAACTTTTCGGGTTACTGGCCCAACGCGCTAACCGCTAGGCTACCTTACTAAGCCAGCATCTGTCTATAGACTGAAATAAACCCTCTTCCTTCCCCCTTTCTCTCCCATTTCAACACTAGTGTAAATCCAGACAGGGTGCGGTATGGTGCGATGCGGAGTGTTTAAAAAGCAAAGCGGTGTAGCTAATCACGGACAAACAGCGGCCGAGGCTGCAGGCGTGTGATAGAGCCCCAGCATGCAGGTATTAACGGCTACCTTTAAAGGATTTGAATGATGCCGGTAACGGGGACACGGTTGGCATGCAAAAACCTCCCGCCGACAGGGAAATGAACAAATAATACAATGAAGGAAGATAAGGATGGTTCTCCTGTTCTACTATACTGCCACCATACTGATGGTCATCTTGGCGTCTGTTAGGAAGGGGTCAAACACATTACCAGTTCTTTATATGAGAACAGAGACAGAGTGAGAGTGAGAGTGAGAGATAGAGACAGAGTTAGAGCGAGAGATAGACAGAGAGAGTGAGGAAGACAGAGAGAGAGGAAGAAAGTGAGAGAGGGAAAGATACAGAGAGAGAGATAGAGAAGGGGGCTAAGAGAGAGAGGGGTGGGAGGGAATGAATGTCGATTTGGAATGCTTTTTTCCATCACATTCCCCCTGCTTCGTCTCTCAGGTTCTAAATTAGATTTCTGGAAATAGATGTTGTCAGTAAGAATATGTTCATTGTTATTATTTTGATAAGGTGACAGTTCTTATTTGTATGCATGCATGTATATAGAGGGATCATATTGAACTGTATTTCAGTTATTACAAACACAACGTGACAAAGGTTGACCGACAACAAGCTTTTACGGTATGACATGCTTATTTACGGCTCATGAATGTGTCTTGTATGGGTTATGAAATCCTTATATAGGTTAGCCTTGCCGCCATGTTATTTTCCTTGGTTTATCAGGTGGGCCTCTATACCACTGCTCCTTGTAATATATTTTTTAAAAACAGAGACCAATTCAACAATTCAATCAAGTGCTAACAGTGGGGCAATCTTAACAAGGGACGTTAACCGTTAATGCCCTTGAATGGGACCAGGAGAATGGTGATACAATAGCAAGATTAGATTAACACATCACTAGAGATTAAATTCTCTCTCTCTATTTTAC
Source organism: Oncorhynchus tshawytscha (assembly GCF_018296145.1). Classification (NCBI taxonomy): domain Eukaryota; kingdom Metazoa; phylum Chordata; class Actinopteri; order Salmoniformes; family Salmonidae; genus Oncorhynchus; species Oncorhynchus tshawytscha. The sequence goes on from NC_056439.1 coordinate 3,029,086, forward strand.
CATCGCTCTGCCTTTCTCTCTCTTACTTTTCTGTTTTTCCCTCTTACCCCTCTCTCCCTCTTTTGTTCTTTCCATCTCTTTCTCTCTTACTTTTCTGTTTTTCCCTCTTACCCCTTTCTCCCTCTTTCATTCTTTCCATCTCTTTCTCTCTCTTACTTTTCTGTTTTTCCCTCTTACCCCTCTCTCCCTCTTTCTTTCTTTCCATCTCTTTCTCTCTTACTTTTCTGTTTTTCCCTCTTACCCCTCTCTCCCTCTTTTGTTCTTTCCATCTCTTTCTCTCTTACTTTTCTGTTTTCCCTCTTACCCCTCTCTCCCTCTTTTGTTCTTTCCATCTCTTTCTCTCTTACTTTTCTGTTTTTCCCTCTTACCCCTCTCTCCCTCTTTCTTTCTTTCCATCTCTTTCTCTCTTACTTTTCTGTTTTTCCCTCTTACCCCTCTCTCCCTCTTTTGTTCTTTCCATCTCTTTCTCTCTTACTTTTCTGTTTTTCCCTCTTACCCCTCTCTCCCTCTTTTGTTCTTTCCATCTCTTTCTCTCTTACTTTTCTGTTTTTCCCTCTTACCCCTCTCTCCCTCTTTCATTCTTTCCATCTCTTTCTCTCTTACTTTTCTGTTTTTCCCTCTTACCCCTTTCTCCCTCTTTCGTTCTTTCCATCTCTTTCTCTCTTACTTTTCTGTTTTTCCCTCTTACCCCTCTCTCCCTCTTTCGTTCTTTCCATCTCTTTCTCTCTTACTTTTCTGTATCCCCTTTTCTCTCTGTCACTCCTCTCCTTCTCTCTCTCTCTCTCTCTCTCTCTCTCTCCCCTCTCCTTTCAATTCAAATACCCTGAATTACCTCCTGTTTCAAGGAAAAGAGCAACACTGATTGTTTCTCTCTTTCCCTCTCTCTACCTCTGTATTTCATAATGTACCATCTGACACCTCCTTGGTCTGTGTAATCTACCTAGAGTGTCATCCCCTCCCGTCTCTAGTAATGATGACATAAGTGTCTCTCCGGCACGACTAGCTGATTGGTGACCCACCCTGCTCAGGCACATCCAGAATAATCAGCCCCATCAGTGGCCTGGAGATAGCTTGAGCTGATGAGCAGCCGGGAGCTAACATCACCACCCCTTCCTCTTCTCGCCTCTCTCTCTCTCCTTTCTCCTCTCTCTCGCTCTCTCCTTTCTCCTACCTCTCCTTTCTCCCTGTGACACAACTGTGATCTTAACTCCTACTGTATAAGGCATGGTCATATGGCTACATGGTATACGTTATAGGGATACATTTGTGGAATGCCATTATCCTCTTATAGCGGTCTAAGGCACTGCATCTCAGTGCCAGAGGCGTCATTACTGCCCCTGGTTCGATTGTTTTTTTTTTAACTAGGCAAGTCAGTTAAGAACAAATTCTTATTTTCAATGACAGCCTAGGAACAGTGGGTTAACTGTCTGGTTCAGGGGCAGGACGACAGATTTTTTACCTTGTCAGCTGGGGGGTTCGATCTTGCAACCATTCGGTTACTAGTCCAACACTCTAACCACTAGGCTACCTGCCGCCCCGAATCCAGGCTGTATCACATCCGGCCGTGATTGGGAGTCCCTTTGGGCGGGGCACAATTGGCCCAGCGTCGTCTGGGTGTGGCCGGGGGTAGGCCGTCATTGTAAATGAGAATTTGTTCTTAACTGACTTGCCTAGTTAAATAAAGGATAAATAAAAAATATAAATAAAATATATATGATTATAAATCTCTCTCCTCCTCTCTCTCTCTGTGTGTGACAGAGGTGATCATAACCCATGTACAAAATAATGTATAGGGATGGATATCCTTTTATAACACTCTCCCATCTCTCTTTCTCTCTTTGAATAGATGATCTTTGAGGAATGTACTGTATAGGGATGGATTTCATTCTAACCTTTTCTCTCTCTTCCTCTCCTTCCCAGAGCACCTGAAGGGCCGTCTGGAGGAGTACATGGCCCGGTTCCCCAAGGTGCGCATCGTTCGGACCAAGAAGAGGGAGGGTCTGATCCGTACCCGTCTGCTGGGGGCCTCGGTGGCCACGGGAGAAGTCCTCACCTTCTTGGACTCTCACTGTGAGGCCAACGTCAACTGGCTGCCCCCCCTGCTTGGTGAGTGTGTGTGTGTGTATGTGTGTGTGTGTGTGTGTGTGTGTGTGTGTGTGTGTGTGTGTGTGTACGCGCGCGTGTGGACCAGCCACACAAAGTGTAGTCCCCCCTGTTCGGTGAGTCGACTGGAACGGAGTCTCAGAGCATAGCTGCAGGTAAAGATAACACAAAAAAAAGCTTCGATCGGGAGAGATTTGGGCCAGGAGAGGAGTGAGCAGGAAAGGAAAGCGGGGGGAGAAGAGGTCGGGCAAAGTGGGGCGGAGAAGGTGCATCTTTTAGTCGTCTTTTTTCTCTGTAAGAAGAGAGTGGCGCCGGGGAGAAGTTTGGGTCAGGAGAGCGAAAGAAAGGGGGACGGGTCGAGCTAGAGAACATGTGAGAGAGTAAGAAGGTTAAAATCTCCATAAGAAAACTGGCTTATCTCACTCTTCTATATCTGTCAGTTTCACAAAGGAAATATCTCTCCGTTTCTGTAGTTTGTTTGATAAAAGAGTGGCGCAGCCTGAATCCATGTTCAATGCACGTTCCCCACGCGCCGCTCCAGGGGTGCAACCCTAAGCAGAGGAAAACTGCCTCCTGGGCTGTCGCATCACGTGTAGCCTGTGAACAGGTGTGCTGTTCTTTACATACCAGCATAGTATGTTACTGCAACATTAGGGAGACTAGGGAAACTTCCTGATAATAGCCTTCTCCCAGCACAAAATAAATGGATGTGAAGTGATTACAGCCATTACTGTACTCAATCACACAGGGACTGGGATTCCCATGAAAGGTATGATAGATATGTACGCCCAGGTCCCTATGATAATAATAATAGTAGATAATAGCCACACCACCACCACCATTCCACGACATGGCCCCATTGTCTTTTGGCTAACGGAGAAAGAGGACTCGCAGTATGGGGTTCTTTAATTGGTTGGAATGGAGCCGCCTGCCTGTCAGAGAGCAGAACGGAGCGGGGCTGATGAGGTATGCGTCCCAAATGGCACCCTATTCCCTTTATGGTGCACTACTTTCCTATGGGCCCTCGTCAAAAGTAGTGCACTATAAAGGGAATAGGGTGTCATTTGCGAGGCTGATGTAATGTGGGGCGTGAAGCGGAGGAGGGAGGCCATGCTGTGCTGTGGGGCTCGCATGCATGAATAGAGTGGAGGAGATACCGCAGTGAACCCCAGGCCATCCACAGGCACGGTGACACATGCAATCATCCTGCCGGGCTCTGATATCAGATCAGTGGAATACAGGGATTTGCTGTTTATCTTTCTTTCTTTCTCTCTTATTTCAACCTCTCTCTCTCTCTCTCTGTAGATCTAAGACTCCAACACCACACCATTCTAATTAACAGGCCAGGTTTTATCACTGCTCTCTGAATCTAATGCTTCCTCTCTCCTTGGATCTCCTACAAACCTTGGATCTTACCTTGATCAAAGGACATAATGTATAACCCACATAACGAACGGAACAACTTTTGAATTAACCGCTCTTTCGCTATGTGTAACAAACCTATACGATAAGGAAGTGTGGGCATGGCAACTGGGTGGATTACATTCCAGTTTTATTTTTCACCTGACTGCTACATTTGAAATGCAGTCCCTTCTCGTTTAATGAGCTCTTGAGAGTTCCCTTCCCATTTGCCTCTTGTTATTTGCCTTTTTGTTCATTTATATTTCAGTACAATTGGGAGCTCTCTCTCTCTCTCTCGTTCTCTCTTTCCTTTGTTTGAAATGTATCCATGCAGGCCCAGTAAGATGGTGTCGTGGGTATTCACATTTTGCCTACATAGCCGCAGCGCTAGAAATGTAAGGGAATAAAACAAAGGATTGTGTCACAGTAAGCACACTAGATGAATATTATAGAGACCTGCACATAAACACCAACTGATTCAAGTCAATAGTTTCTGTATGTTCTGTATGGGGGGGGGGGGCTTATAGCTGGGTAGTTACTGTTTGTACAGCCTTCCATATGCCAATTAAATTACATCTTAACCGTGTGAGAAACCCGCCACCATTTCAAGGTGTGTTACTCTTCGCCATGCTGCATGACAATGATTTTATAGCAGTTGGCCATAAGCAGATCTGGGACCAGGCTACCAGTACTGAACCCCATGGCATAGCAATAGCCATTGGACCACAAACAGATCTGGGACCAGGCTACAGTATTGATAGTAAGGTGTGTCAATGTACAATACTGTACAGTCACTCCCCATTAGTCTCAGTGCTGTGGTGTTGGGCCTCTGCTCCCCTTCTCTCCATGGTCCAGCACACACGGCCCACAGAAGAGAGAGGTGGGCGGGGTGTGACAGATCTGGGGCGGCTTATCGTTGCTCAGCTCAGTCACACACACACGGCAAACAGACACATCGAGGTTGGCTCCCAGGCCTCCACGGAGCCAACCTACTTTGAAACGCTGTAATTGTTTCTAATCGTCCAGTGACTCGCTGTCGGAGGAGCAGAGCTGCCCAGAGACCTCCACATAAGGGGAGAGGAGGGAGGAAGCGGTAGAAGGGGACAGAGGGAGAGAGGTCCAAGGGAACAAAAGCAATTGCCCTGGTTCCACTCCCTATGTGTACTTCAGAGAAATGGAGAGAGAGAAAAACAAGAGATAGAAAAGGAAAGAAAGAAAGAAAAAACAGCAGGGTATGGTGATTGATACATGCTCACACTCTTTCTCTCTGTTGTTCTGTCCCGCATAAAGACCAGATTGCCCAGAACCCCAAGACCATCGTGTGCCCTATGATTGACGTGATCGACCATAACCACTTTGGATATGAAGCCCAGGCTGGGGATGCCATGAGGGGAGCCTTCGACTGGGAGATGTACTACAAACGCATCCCCATCCCTCCAGAGCTCCAGGGCCCCGACACAAGTGATCCCTATGAGTGAGTACACAGATACGCATGTGCACGCAGTCATAGACGCACGCACGCACGCACGCACGCACACACACACACACACACACACACACACACACACACACACCTATCAACCACCTTATATGTGTCATAGACAGGCAGCCCAATTCTGATATTTGTTTAACTAATTGGGCTTTTGACCACTCTTGACACCCTCAAATATCTTTGTGATCGAGGTCTGTGATCTGTGTCTAAGGCCATTTTATCCCTCGGGGAGATAAGAGTTCCTCCTATCCTATCCTAGGTAATCAACTCTGAAAAAGATGTGATGTGAAAGAGCTGACGTGATTGGTCAAAAGATCAGAATTGGGCTGCCTGTGTAAACGCAGCCTAATTTATGACACACGACACCAGCCTGCTACAAGCCGCATGGCTGAATCATTTCCCCGTCAGTTACGAGAACAGTGGCACAGCCAGGCAGCAAGGAGGGCAGGTGAGAAAGCTAGAAAGCTAATTTCCTCTGCCAGGCCCTCTTCATATATCCCTCTAAATTAATCCTAGGCTTAATGCCTTGGCTGCGTCGCCAGTTGGGGGTGAAATGTGTGAGACGGTGATAGAGAATAGGGGATTGGGAGCAGCACAGCAGTCACTGGGCTGTAACATCCTCTACTCTTCACTGTGACTGACTCCTCTGGCTCACTCTCTCGTTCCCCTGCTAGGGACTTTTTGCTTGCTGCTATTACTGTGTATGCAATAAATGCTTAAAGGAACCCGCTAACCTCTCTTTTAGACCACCAGAAATGACTCACGATGTCTGGCAAGCTGTCCAGTTAGTCACTCTTTACACCCTCAAATATCTTTGTGATCGAGGTCTGTGATCTGTGTCATTTTATCCCTCGGGGAGATAAGAGTTCCTCCTATCCTATCCTAGGTAAGCACTTGCTGTTAAAGATACACATCTGAACCAACCCCTTTTTTTGATCTCTTTAACGCATCAGGCTCCGACTGGCGATCGCTCACAGATCTACAGAGGTACGTAGGTAGAGGTCCCCTAGAATAGATGAAAGCCCCACTGACGTGAAGGCAGAACAGGATGATCCAATGGGTGTTACCTCTGGTCTGTGTCCCAAACGGCACCCTATTCCCCTAAGGGCCTCTGGTCAAAAGTAGTATACTGAATAGGGAATAGGGTGCCGTTTTGGACGCAGACATAGCTTTACCCAGTCAGCAGATACTCTTATCCCAGGTCACAGGGAGCGGTTGGCATTTTACACCCCCTCCATTTACATAGAGATACAGTATGGTTTATTAATGAAGCAAATCATCACCTGTCCTCTTCAAGGGCAACGGCATCATCAGGGGTTAAACTGTGTAAATGCTGAGATGGTAAATATAGGGGTGGGGGGGTGCATGTGTGCTTATCCACATTCTGTGCCCCCTACTCAGAAATCCAGCTGTCAGGGTGCTGTTTTCCCTTGACTAGCGGCTCCCTCCCTTCTCGTATCTAGACCTTTCCCAGGACAACCAAATATCCTTCCCCCACCTCCACCGCAACTTGCCCAAAACACCGGCAGCTCAATGCCGTGCACCCCTGGATCTGAACCTTTACCTAATTTAAATTCTATAACACCAGCTCTCATTCCTGGTTCCCTTTATCCAAATCTCCCACCTCTCTGCCTATAGCCTGAGGCTAAGCTCTCCACACTCAATGGTCCTCTTCTTATCCTAAACCCAGACAGACAGAAAGGCAGACCGACAGCCCTCCTACCTTCCAACAAACCCTCTCCCTGTTCCCAGACTATCCCCCCAGGCTGCTGCTGCTTCCTACTCCTCCAGACTCTAAGGACTTGGCCCAGGGCAGCTCACAGTAGGCTGCCCAGACTTGTATGCTCCCCTATAGGCCCAGAGGCCCAGCATGCACCCCCTTACCAGGCATGAATCCATGAATCCTCTCTGGAGCCAGACAGCACAACTCACACAGCCAGACTCCCAGCCAGGCCTCCCTTGCTCCATTTTGTTGCACTGATAAACCAGACCTTTAACCCTCCCACATTGCTTTCTCATCTCAGCTCCATCATCCTAAACTTTCAATGTGTGTGTGTGTGTGTGTGTGTGTCCTATTACCACAGGTGTCCCAGTCAAAGCGGTGCTAAATTGAGATTCATTAAGGGAATGAATGCAGAAGGATGATGCTCATGCAATGTAACATTTTCCCAAACTGCCTCCATCTGTCATGTTTGGCTATGGGAGAGAGATTCTGTTCAACCAAGATAATACCCACAATGCTGTTTGGTAATGTGAACATGGGGCGGGTACACTGAAATGATTACAGTTTAAATGAGATTACTACTGCACCAATAAATTAAAAAGAGTGGGAGAGTTAGACAAAATGGGGCAACTATGATTTTTCACAATCGCCTCTCCATTCCAGAAGAGAGAGAGAAAGAGAGAGAGAGAGGAAGAGACAAACATGTGATGGACTGGTAATGAGGCTCTACTGCTAGGTGCAGAGGAGATACAGGATTCCACAGGCTTTCAATAAATCCTTCCTGCCTTTCTACTGGTGGCGCCACATAGGGCTACAGGCCTGCCTGCCCCTGTCTGCCTTCCTGCCTCCATCCCTGCCTGCCTGCATGCCTGCCTGCCTTCCCTCCATCCATTTCTGCCTTCCTTCCTGTCTGCCTCCCCCTGCCTGCCTGCCTGCCTTCCCTCCATCCATTTCTGCCTTCCTTCCTGTCTGCCTCCCCCTGCCTGCCTGCCTGCCAGCTTGCCTGGCACATTCAGCACTAACACATTGGTATGTGTGAAGTGTGCTCCTCTAAGATGCCTTAATATAGATCTTAGCGCCTGTTATCAGATGAAAGCAGTTCCTCTATCTGGAACAAAGCTCATTGTGAAATGACTGATCCATTGAGAAGGCACATTTTGCGTCTTCTTTTTTTCATACTCTGTGCGTGTGCGTGTGTGTGTGCGTGTGTGTGAGTGTCAATCGGTCCTAGCACATCAGAACTAAATTAAACCTGATAATTTAACTTTGTCACAACGCTGTTCGATGGGCATTAATCTTGTTAAATCTACACCCCCCCCAACCCCCACACACCCGACACATACACACACGCACTTCCCTTCTCCACATTCAGATCATGACATGACCTGCACTCTGACCTATCTCTCTGTCTATATCTGATGTCATATCGCCACCTACTGGCCTAACAGCAACAACACTATCATCATAATATCCTTTACATACGTACTGTATCACCATAGTCGACTCAATTTAACCTTCGCTAAGCCCCTCCCCAGAATTCTGGGCAACCAATCACAGTGCTCCAATGGATAGCAGTATGGTTGAGTATGATACACTCGGACAAGCTCATGTTTGAAATGAATGAAAGCCAGTGGGCAGTGGCTTAATAATGAAACGGCTTAATAATGAAGCCGTGCATCAGGAGTACTTGCTACTGTGATTTTTGAAATGCAGAGCGGGTATTTTTTTAATCCAAAATTATACTTTTGTTACATTGTTTGATAGCTCAGGGGGTTAGCTAGCTCTCAGTATAATTGACCACCAAACATTGCTAACGCTACCTAGCTAACCACTTAATATAACTTGTTTTCTCGAAATGTATGTTAGCTAGCTAAGTTAGCCATATTAACTCCCATCTGAGGTCGACATCAGGATACGATTTCAGAGCACTAGTTTGCTCCAAATTGATTGTAGATTTGGCTACATGCTCACATTGAATTCAGAGCCAATCAGTGGCTAGCTACACTACAAACATAATTTTACCAGGTTCACGAGAAGCAGTTGACAGTCCACCACATCATACCCTAGAGTTTCCTGATTACCAAAGGGTAGTCTGTGTTTAATTTCATTGTGTATTAAATTTTGTTATCATTGTGGGGGGATTTCGCCAGTGGTTATTGGGGGAATTGGGTTTCCCAGGAAAATGTTGTCCAAGATTGTAACAGTAACCAAGGGAGGTGGACAGAGGGGAAAGTAAGACGGTCCGATACGGTATCCCGGTTAAATAATTAGTGGGGGTAAGCCGTGCCGGTAAAACGTAAGCCTATAGGCTATTACACAGTGTTTTAACATTACTGCTTCTCAGCTGCATGATAAATTAGCGAATTGACTGGAAACCGGGTGTTATGCAATCGAAATTGCGTTGTGGTTTGAGGAGAACACTTACATTTTGTCAAGGCGGAGATGGGTGGCCAAGACGCTCGGCGCCAAGGCGGAGATGAGTGGCGTGGACATGCATCAGTTCAGGCTACAAGTGTAAGCCTAATGACAATTGCAGAATGTCATCACAATACACGTAGGTGTTTTGTAACAGATGCCTCTTTGCATTCATGAAATTGCGGGTACACAGTGCACTGTTGGGGTTTGGATGCTGAAATGAGTTTCTGAGTGGACGAATGTGCGTGGGTAGCCAACAGGAGCGCCTTTGTTAAGTGATTGTTTGACAATCAGATGAAAACATCATGACTGGTTGTGTTTATGCCACATTAAAAAGCATAGGCGGCGTGTCCATAAGGCAATGGGAAGCTTTCCCTAAAGTAAATTGAATTAAATTGCCAAAATGATTTGCTAACTCCTGTCTATACATAAATAAATAAAATCATTCAATATAGGCCACTAAAACAGAAAGCATGATTTGGCCACAGAGGATAATTAGCTTTAAAAAAAAATAGCTGCGGATTGTTTTAAAGGCTTGCAATTTGGGCAGCACTCGCTGCGAATACGAAATAGATGATTGTTGAGTTGCTACCGTCAGTGAAAAGCAGAGAGACCCAGCCAAGCATATCGCAATATTTAAAAAGACAATCGCAGAAGAACTGTTTGGAAAGTAAATGGCTATTGCTGTAAAGAGATGACAATGAAAAGACTCCAGTCTATCTTTTAGATATCAACATTCTTAACTTAACTAAGCGAACAGTCGCATATCTTATTGGCACCAGCAGATAACATCGACCATATCCCCGTTGAGTCTGCATATTCACTGTCTGCCATTGGGTCAGTGCCACTTTTGTTTGTTTTTGGACAATCACTTCCTCCTCCAGGTTAGATGGACATCATATTGTATTTGTGTCTCTCCTTTTTGTAGGCCTATCATATGGATCAGACAACATTGTTTTTGTTGATCTGTTTGTCGGTGTCAGCAGAGTAGGTTAACCTGTCATTTTTTTGCATAAAAAAATGGGTGCGCACACGTACAGGTAAGACATTAAATCTACTTTCACCCCTGGGGGTGGGGCTTAGCGAAGCGTCAATGAGTACAATACAATAAACTCTCATTCATATATTACAGACACTGCTGCCATCCCTACATTCTATTATATCATTATAGCTGACTCCATATACTAGGGTCCCATTGTTCTGTATAATATACAGTCTGTGGAGGCGGAGGGCATTGAATAATGGATATGTACAGTACATTCATTTTAATCAAAATATAATCACCATACAGAGACAGAGTGACTGTGTGCCCTTGCCGTCTCCTATTACTGTGCCTTGAACACACACACAGACACACACACACAGATACACACACACACAGATAGAAACACACACACAGACACACGCACAATCTGCACATGGCGGCCTCAAGGCGAGGAGATTATATAAAGAGAAATAAATACATGACGGGAGGGGGGTACCTATGCAGAGAGAGCAGGGAGCTGTATCACTGGATAGCACACACACATTGGGCCTATATTCTCAGCTGACTCCCCCTTGCCCGCTGGCAGTCTCTGACCTTGGCTGCATGGACGTGCATTGCAAATGACTCCCCCCTACACACTCGCACACACACAACTCCCCCTCTATACACATCGCTAATCCTCCCTTCCATTTCCATAAATTGAACTGCTTAAAGGGATGCAGGAGGACACATACAAATATTCACAAGTTCTTCTGACTCTAGGGAAGTAGAGATAAAGGGCTTCATTGCCAAAATCCTGAAGTATCCCTTTAATAAAGCCATCCATAATTGGCCATAAGATGGTTAAGGCATCCATTATTCCATTTTCCCCAGTGGAGAGCTTGGACTGTGCTGGTGAGTGGAGAGCTTGGACTGTGCTGGCCAGTGGAGAGCGTGGACTGTGCTGGTGAGTGGAGAGCGTGGACTGTGCTGGTGAGTGGAGAGCTTGGACTGTGCTGGCCAGTGGAGAGCGTGGACTGTGCTGGTGAGTGGAGAGCTTGGACTGTGCTGGTGAGTGGAGAGCTTGGACTGTGCTGGCCAGTGGAGAGCATGGACTGTGCTGGTGAGTGGAGAGCGTGGACTATGCTGGCCAGTGGAGAGCGTGGACTGTGCTGGTGAGTGGAGAGCGTGGACTGTGCTGGTGAGTGGAGAGCGTGGACTGTGCTGGTGAGTGGAGAGTGTGGACTGTGCTGGCCAGTGGCGAGCTTAAACTATGCTGGCCAGTAGGGAGCTTGGACTGTGCTAGCTAGTGGATAGCAGATGGCAATCTCTGTTGATGCATTTTCTATTTTCTTTTAGGCTCTGAATAAATTGTGTGATTTTTATTGATGGAAATGATATGGGTGGTAGAGTAATAACTGTGGTTTGGCTGAAGTTTCCCTAAACAGGTTGTGGGTGTGTGCGTGGGTGTGTTTTGCATGTGTTTGTTCGTGAGTGTTGTGTGTTTATAAGCAATGTTCCCTTTAATATTTTTTGTCACTGAGCAAATGTCAGGTCTGCTGAGCGCAAACCTGAACGTTGTGAAAATTCTGTGTAACTTCCAGAGCTGTGAACACTGAGGCTGTACCCGCTTTAAGTTACAGTTTTAACAGTGGCCAAGTAGGCTACTGTGGCTATTTGATCATAGTTTGTTTTGTTTCTGTATTGTTGCATTGAAATGGTCTAATATTGCCTTGTAAAGGGAAACGTTGATAGTGTTAACAGGGAAAACTCTAGAACAGTGGTCACTATCCTTTTCTGAGTCAAAATGCAAGCCGAGATCTACCACTCAGATATTTTTTTACAAACCGTAAGCATATGCAACATTAACCAATTAAAAACAGTACTGTAGCAATGAGGAATGTGCAGTAAGCTATAGGCCCAATACATTATCACTGCATATTGGCTTTGCTTGAATTGCCCTGCCAATGCATTGTTGTTCAGGCCATTTTTTTAAATTATATTTCAAAATTTGAGGTGGGCTATATGATCACACTGGTTATAGATCCATTGTTATATTAGTTGTGAGGCACAGCTGAGTGAGCATACATTTAAATCATTTGCTTTTTATTTTTATTTTTACTGGGCTGATGGTGTCTGTATCTAATGGTCCGCCTATCTGAGGGTCCGCCTCTCAACATCCCTCGGCTCTCCCTTTCCTCCACAGACACTGACCAAAAAGGAACACCATCTTCCAGCTGATGGGGAGGCTCGAGTCGCACCGCATTATTTCTGCCTCATTCACAAATCCATGTTGTTACTCTTATGAACAGAGAAAGTGAAATATTTCTCTATTGAAAAAGACCCAAGCCACTAATAATAACAACAATGCAAGACTATAGATACACTTTCCTCCTCATTCATTACTGCTGCAGTGCTTGTTGTAGAGCTGAGTGGAAATAGGAAGAACGGGCATTTTATGGGTTATAAAAGTGTTGACAGTGCTGAGTAAGAACTTAAACATGAACTCACTCATAAAAACAGAAGCTCTTTGCCCTATTCGTTGACAGTCTCTCTCTAGTCATGGTTTTAAACGTTTTGAAATCTCACAGTATCAACTTTGCTGTATCTTTCTTTTATGCCTGCTTAATTACTGCAGACACGGTAGTCTGAGCCATCCGATTGGCCAGCGGTAGGTAATAGTGCAGGATGGAAGCAAATGTAAGTAATTATAACGTCGTAACGAGTCATGCAAAAAATGTACTGTTGAGAAGAATATGTTAGTTAATTGATTGGGGGTTTTCATTCCCCAATCAATCTACATGTATTTATTCCTATGTTCCCCATCATGTCTTTGTGTGAGATAGTTTGTGTTCGTGTGTATTGTTGACGCGCCAGACTGGCTTGTTTTTTCCATGTTATTTTTCACAAAGATGTTTATTGTTAAACATTATTCTTATGACTGCTTTGTGCGTTTTTCACTTTTGCTAAATAAAGTGTGCACCTGTTCACAAATCTCTGCTCTCCTGCACCTGACTTCGCTACCAGTACGCACACATCTGACAAAAAGAATGTCTCACATACATTCATACCTGAACTGCACCTTTATTTGCCAAGGTAGATCAATGTTTTTTAATTATTTTTATTTATTTTTTGACCTTTATTTAACCAGGTAGGCCAGTTGAGAACAAGTTCTCATTTACAGCTACGACCAGGTTACACATTGTAACTATGCAATAGACTAGAAACATGATTTAAGTCATTAAAGGCTGATTTGTAATTCATATATACATAAACAGAATTTAAAACACTGTACACTACACTTCCTATGCATCATGTAAATACTCTAAAACCGGTTCATCTCAATATCTAATTCCCTTCATCTGCATTGATCTAAGGACACAGGATAGGTGTTGCATTTCATCAAATGAGAGACTTAATTTCAACCAGTAGAGAATGTGAAACGCTTCATTGAAAGAAATTCATTATCCAAGTGTTATAAATACATGCATTACAAATGTTAGAATTGTAATATGATATTATAAATACAAGTTCAATCTGTACTTAAATGCACATCTGGTGTGCATTATATAAACAGAGGAAGAAAGACGAGGTAGGTAGAGAGGTGTGAGAGAGTGTAAAACACAGAAAGGGAAAGAGGTAAGAACAGAGGGGCAAGGAAGACAGCATATGATTAATGAATCACAGTGCAACCATAATATTCTCTCAGTTCATCACAATTACATAATAGTGTCTCTAGTGGTGTCTCCTAACAGCATTGGAACCCCAGCTGGCCCGAAGGTTATCTTAGTAGCGGGTGAGATGGCAATGACGGGACTGGGGGTTGGCATCCTCTTTCACATCAAAACATACCTGCAGACGAGAGACAGATGGAGAGAAAGATTAAGCCTTGTTCTCTTTTTATTCTAACATTGTCAGTCCTCATAATCATCAGTAGGTGAAATGCAAAACTGACCTTGGATCATTAACTCTGGGACAACTACATCTCTATCTGTATCTCAGTTAATAATAAATCACTTTAATAACACTTCCTGTTGACCCGACTAAGTCAGTCATGCCCTCTATGTGTCAGCCAGTTCAGATGCAGGGGGGGGTTCACCGACATAGCTGAAATATATAGTCTCTCCGAGCCATGGCCTGTTCACCTATCATCCAGAAGGCGAGGTCAGTGCAGGGGCATCAAAGCTGGGACCGAGAGACTGAAAAACAGCTTCTATCTCAATGCCATCAGACTGTTAAATAGCCATCACTAGCCGGGTACCACCCTGTTTCTCAACCCTGCACCTTAGATCCTGCAGCCCTATATAGATAGACATGGAATCACTGGCCACTTTAATAATGGAACACTAGTCACTTTAATAATGTTTACATACTGCTTCACTCATTTCATATATATATATATATATATATATATATATATATATATATATACTGTATTATATGCTACTGTATTCAAGGCAATGCCACTCAGACATTGCTCATCCTAGATTTGTGTGTATTGTTGTGAATTATTAGATACTACTGCACTGTTGGAGCTAGGAATACAATAATTTTGCTTACACCCGCAATAACATCTTCTAAAACAGTGTATGTGACCAATAACATTTGATTTGATAACCTAGAGGATTTAGGGAGAAGGGAGGAGAGAAAATATGGTAGTTATTGAGAAAATAATGTAGTTAAAGATAGTGTTCAACAGGAATCTGTGTGTGTGGTCTCACCTGGTGTCCACACTAAGTGGCTGCAGAGTACTTTATCAGGGATGCCTGGCTTAAGCTGGATGCCACTATAGAGGTGAAAGGAACACCACACACTTTCCCTCTTTCTCACTTTTTCAATACGGTAGATTTAAAGGGGTATGCCAGGTGTACTCCCTACCTGAATGAGATCAATTATGCCAACAAAGGGTTTCATGCTCTGCTGCTGGCACATTGTAGAACAGATGTCCACAGGCAGCAAGTGTACAATGTAATAACGCGCAGTGTAGCTCAAAGCTATTGCTTTTGTTGTGTTGAACTTGATATACAGTTGTGTGTGAGTGAGGGGGGATTCTTTTAGTTTTTACTCAGTGAACGTTATTTTTGCACACATAGCCTTGTGCACTTTGTTTCATTCTATTTCTACTTTAAGATCTTTTTTTCCCCCAAGTGCAATATTTGAATGTGTGTGGTCACAAGCATTCTATTATAAAGGCATGGCTAACTGCAATATTAGTGTATTGTTAGTGTATTGTTTTTTTCTCTGGACTTGAGTGTCATTTGCAGTAAAGTCTAGGCAACAAATAACATTGGATTGCTTTCCTAATATTTTTTAGCTGTGAGTTCAGTGGCGATTTTAGCATGTAAATCTTGGTGGGGCAATCAAAAAAAAGTGTGCCATTAATACAGGTAACGAGTGGAGGACAGAGGAGCCTCTTAAAGAAGAGGTTACAGGTCTGTGAGAGCCAGAAATCTTGCTTGTTTGTAGATGACCAAATACTTATTTTCCACCATAATTTGCAAATAAATTCATTAAAAATCCTACAATGTGATTTTCTGGATTTTCTTTTCTCATTTTGTCTGTCATAGTTGAAGTGTACCTATGATGAAAATTACAAGCCTCTCTCATTTTTTTAAGTGGGAGATCTTGCACAATTGGTGGCTGACTAAATACTTTTTTGCCCCACTGTAGGGTGTCTAATTGTTCTACATTTTTTCAATATGGGTGACTCTTAAATGAGCCTGTTTTGTTTTTGTACAGACATCACCCATCACTGAACAGCACCCTCACCTGAGAAGTAGAATGCAAAAGGAGAGAAACTGGGAATTGAACAACTGCAGTTGACATAGCTAAGTAAATGGAAGAATACTCTAATTTCAATGTGGATGAGCATTTGGTTGTGCTTAGTGTAGTCTATGGTGTTGCCAGGGAACAGCACCCTCTTCGTAGAAGTAGGAGGTGAAGATCTCCCGCACACAGATTGCCTCCCGTGCTGCGTTGTTCGACCCCATCCTTGAAACATCCTGCAGAG